>NC_092191.1:882500-922500 GCF_043641665.1 Enoplosus armatus | reverse complement strand
TTTCGTAATAAAAGTGCTTTTGCAGGCCTCATGGCTTCCAGGATTCTCTGAGATGAGAAGAAACATCGGAATTCATTCAAAGAAACAGTCTATTGCTTGTCATCGTACCCAGATATTATCCAAAATTGATATCAGATCACTTTCATCTCTGTGTTTCAGCACAGATCCAGGATGTGTTAGCTTAGCACAAAGACTGGAAGCAGGGGGAAACTGCTAGCCTAGCTCAAATGATGGCAAGAGGATTTCCCAAAACATGGTGCAGTTTCTTTAAGAATTTTATCTCAGCACTTGAATCTGGCAGTTACCTTCCTTGAAATGTCATTTTAATCAGGTACATTGATTATTGATTGATTTCCAGGCTCCTTCTATCTGAAACTAGGATTATTGGATAAAGAACAAAGGCCATGTTGGAGTTGTCTGTCTGTCTGTTGTTGTTTTACCTTTTGCTCTCCATTTAACTGACTAACATGACAGATTATAACACTGACGTTTCCC
The DNA here is from genome assembly GCF_043641665.1 of Enoplosus armatus. Taxonomy (NCBI): domain Eukaryota; kingdom Metazoa; phylum Chordata; class Actinopteri; order Centrarchiformes; family Enoplosidae; genus Enoplosus; species Enoplosus armatus. The sequence continues at coordinate 922,005 of NC_092191.1, read as the reverse complement.
CTTGTACATCAGAGGAATTCACCAAGGCCCGCCTCTCGCAGTACTACCCCTGTCAATCTTTACGTTACAGTGATATAGGCGGGAGATTAACCGACAGTCGGTCCTTGACTTCATACAGTGGTAGTCAAAAGCAGATTCATATTTCTAGTCGTTTATCAGTTATAGCGAGTAGCTAATTACGTTAGCTCCAGGAAATGGTTGAAAACGCAGTTTCCACCGAACATTTTAATGCTAAAACGTCTTGTTTAAAACAAGAACCCTGTAAAAACGTCTTAAATATGCACTTGCTGGCTACACACATGGCATCATGCTAACAGACTGAGGCTAAAGCTAACAGGTCCCTGGCTAAAACTCAGCGTTCTCACCAGTTTATCCATGTAGAAGACGTGGAAATAAACCAACAGCATTGTTCTTCGAGCGCCGTGTAGCACAGCTAGTCCTCGTGTTATGAGTATGAAGAAGAAAAAATGTTAGATGAGACTCTTATTTCAGTCTAACATTCAAACGTTCAAGACACAGGTTCGATTTATTGTTCGTATATTTAAACAGTATGCTTCACCTTTAACGTTACAAGAGAAAAGGCTTTTGGGATGAAGACTCACGGATGTGTTTGGTAAATATAACGCTATCTTGGATAATGACAGTGGGGAAGTATTACACAGTGGATATAATGCTAACGCTTGCAGCTTACGATCAGACTGAACACGTTTAATCCATCCTTACACTTTTACTCCTACATGTTTTTAGTTTTGGAGGGTAAAAAAGAAACCAGCACCCCAGGTGAGGCGGTTAGCGAGCGGCCGGTTGGAAGGCTTTTGGTTTTCAAATTGAGAGTTGGGTTTCATATAAAATCCCAGTCCTTAAAGGCCGAATGAAGAGGATTTGTTGAGATTTGTAAACACAGCAGCTCCTCCTCCTCCTCCTCGTAGCTTCCTCTTCGATGCTGCTTACGATCTGACACCTGGTCACCTGATCGCTACGTCTTAATAGAGCCCCGCCCACACACCCTGCGCTGTTATTGGCTGGGGGCTACACGCCTTAATACTTAATACTGTTAATACTGTTTTTTAGAAAGATCCTACTCTTCTGCCTGGAAGTTTACTCCACCTGTCACATGACTCTTCTGCCTGGACGTTTACTCCACCTGTCACATGACTCTGCTGCTGACTGGAAGTTTACTCCACCTGTCACATGACTCTGCTGACTGAGCTGGAAACAACAGATAAATAAATTTTCTTTGGGTTAAACTTAAAAAACAAAACACCCTCAGATATTTGTTTGGCTTCAGTACTATAAGGAACTATTTCATATGACATAGTCTTCTGAGGTCCTACACAGGGATTATACAGCCACACAGGTGTGTTCACTTAATTAGCTTGATTAGACGTAGGTGTTAGGTGTGGCCTTTAATATGAAGTGTTAAGGACACCATGATCTGCCCCCCCCCCCCCCCCCCCCCCGTGACATACTGACTTCCTCTTGTTTGTTTCTGAGCTTCAGGTGAACCCCGTCTGTGTGTTTGAACTCTACATTTCTAAATATCTGACTGGACGTGAGCTGGTCAGGTGATCAGCTGGGAGGGCGGGGCTCTACCCAGACCCCGCCTTTGTGTTGTTGTTGGCTGTCTTGGAGCGGCCGGTGCAGGAACCATTTCGTCCAATGGGAAGGAAGGGGCTGGACTCAGACGTGATGACGATGCTCGGGATTCGACCAATCGTTCCTCTCATCACGTGTCCCTCCGCAAAATCCGTCTGTCAGAAAAGACAAGACAGTTATTATCTCATTCTTTTATTTTCAGAATCCTTTTGCTCTTAACTCAACAAGATGAGGAGATTGTTTGTTTGTATTTTTATGAAAATCCTTGTTGTGTTTTTCATGAGGATTTGTTTTCTTTTTATTTACAATAACGAAAGCAAGTTCAGAACATTTAACCTGACGTTAAGTCCACAGCTGAGGCTGATTGCCGTTGGTTGTTTGTTCAAATTCTTAAAACGTAAAAGAACCCACAGGAGCTTTTTACTAAAAGATAATTATTACAACATGGATGTTGTTTAGATAGCAGCATTACTTCATTTCTTTGTTCCCCGGCTCAATATCCTCTTAATAGGACGCATTAAGGAGACCTTTCAGAGGGTTTCAGGTTCTCAGTGTTGTTGCCCTGGATCAATATGTTGAAATCACCCACCTACAGCTTGTAGCCTACTGATGTTACACTGTGCTCCTTGAAACCTACGCCCTCAGTTTTCTGAGTTTAGACATTGAGATCTCCACAGTGGCTGAACGGATTTTTGTCCCGTCGCTCTTTTACAATTTGAATATCTCATGAAGCAGAATAAAGCACAGTTATCTTCAGGCCACAGAACAGAAAGGATCTTGGACAGTACTCACATTTGGGATGCTGCCGCGTTCACTGACTCCTGCCATGGAGATATCAGTGTCATAGGACGTCTGGAAGAAAAACAATTGAACGTAAGACCATGATCGTCCATTATTAACCAGCTCTCTGCAGCGGCAGCCATGATGGAAGCACTCAAGGCCAAGAAAGAGTTTAACGTTCATAAATTAGATTTTAATGAAATTTATCAGCATCAGCGAGGCAGGCAGGAAACCAGAGGAGCAGTTACCAAACTCATCCCTAATCAATTCATTTAAAGTGCCTTTAAAAACATAAGAGACAGTTTTGAGTCAATGATTCCGATTCCTGGTCTGAGCTGAAAAGCACATTCAGCCCCTTCAGTTGGCCGAGATCCTGACCCCGGCACCTGTCAGTCACATTGAGTATTGAAACCTCCGGTCAATTAAAGGGACCTGTGGTGATGTATTAGTCCCTGTAAGGTGGAGCGATGTGGACGGAGCTTCGTCAGGTGAGCAGATGTAAAGTCTGGTTCAAGAGTAACTCTGGTTCGAACACCTCTGGTTCTTCCATAAAAAGTCAAAGGTACAAGAAGCCTGTGGCTGAAGGAGAGAAGTCAACTACGACTCCCAAGATGCATTTCAGTAACAAACATCCAATCACAAGGTTACACTTTGATTGACAGGTGAGGGGCGTTTACCTTTTCGAAGATACCCGAGTCGTGGCTCTTCATCTTGGACTTGAAGCTGGAGGAGGGTTTGAAGTCGGGCAGCTCGGCGGTGTCTCTGCTGATGTCACAGGAGACCTGGCGGCTGGCTGGTCTGGATCCCATACTGGACAGGTCAGCCTCGGTGTCTGTCAGACCCTGCAGAGGCGCACACACACACCTGAGCATCTCCCTCTTACGTCGCTGAATATGATCTCACACGGATCTGAGCTTACCGATTCGCTGTCGGAGGCGGAGGAGAGGCGGGACTTGCCGTTGCTCTGCCGCCTGAACTGGCCGCTGATGTCGGAGGTCTGGCTGGTCACCGTGGAGCGACGCGTCGACATGAAGCTGCTGCTGGCGGAGCGGAGGTCACGAGGATGAACGCAGAGCAAGACGCCGAGACACGGGATGTACTTGGCTAACGCTAACCTGGACAGAGACAGAGAGAGCAAGAGTTCGACTCCGGCTGGACTGAAGCATTAATCAGAAACTGGTTCAGGGGTGGCCTGGGTCCCTCAACTAAGAGGGCCCCTAATAGAGAGCTGAAAGTGAAACCACAACTTCCGGTTTCTGTTCCAGATGAAAACTTCATTCAATATCTCAGTGACATTTTTGATAAAACAAATAACTTAAAATCAGCGTTGGAACATAATCCTACCCAACAGTACGTCGCGTGGTTCACTGCATGTGATAAAAAACACGGTTTATTCAAGGTTTCAGGTTTTTTGTGACCTTTAAAGAACACCATTCCCCATCAGCAGTAGACCTCCACCTTGACAGAACAGGCCAGCCCATGAGCGAGCATCGTGCCTGAACTTTGGGCAGAGTCAGGCTAGTTGTTTCCCCCCTGCTTTCAGCCTTTATGCTAAGCTAGGCTAACCATGGCCTGACTCCAGCTCTGTATCCAACACACAGACAAGAGATCCATCTGAACATCTCACTCTCAGAAGGAAGAAGAATAACACCATTCTCATTCTGGCCAGCCATGTTTGTTTGAATACACCAAACAGGAAACAGCAGGACTCAAACTTATTTCACTTTCTAAAACATCTTGCTTTAGTAGAGTAGCATCAGCGCAAAGTCAGTTTATTCTCTTATGTCTATTGAACTCTTCCTTCATTATGACGTTGTATAAAACAGACATCTACAGTTACATGAGCTGCTTTCTTTTGATCCTGCAGCTTTAAAATCTCTCAACAATCAAGATCAGGTGTCCTCCAACCATTGTGTGTGTGTGTGTGTGTGTGTGTGTGTGTGTGTGTGTGTGTGTGTGTGTGTGTGTGTGCGTGCGTGCGTGCGTGTGTGAGTGTGTGTGTGTGTGTGTGTGTGTGTGTGTGTGTGTGTGTGAGTGTGTGTGTGTGTGTGTGTGTGTGTGAGTGTGTGTGTGTGTGTGCGTGCGTGCGTGTGTGTGTGTGTGTGTGTGTCTCCAGCCCAGTTAACATTCAGGTTAATTGAGCAGCGGTTGGTTCAGTTGAGCTGTTAAAGCGCTTACGGCGGCGGCGGCGCGTCCTCTGATTGGATCGATTCTGGTACAGTGTGACGGTTCACTGAGCTGCAGTCGTGTTAGCAGAATAACATGCGACGCAGCAGGCAGGTGAGCTCGGACACTAATGAACAAACAGGGGAGAGCCTGCCACGATCCTCATGTCGGGGGTTTGATGTATTTCTTCTCGAAGGATGATCAATTCATCGAACAGCATTTGACTCCTACGACTTGTCCCATCATGCAGTGCAGTGAGTTACCTGTATTTTGGGTGTGTGATGGCGTAGATGATGGGGTTGTGGATGGCCGAGGCCTTGGCGATGACGGCGGGAACAGAGTTCATGTAGGGAGTCAACATGTCTGCGTACCTGCAGCAGGAAACACAACAACAACAGTCAGGAACCGGGGGGGGGGGGGGGGGGGGTGAACTGGTGGGACACAGACCAAGAGTGCAGCATGTTATCCTGACAAGCCTTCTTTTTACTGCCCTGTTCAATGATCTACTGAGAGCTGTACAGGGATGTTTGGGATTCTCCTGTTCACTTCAACAAAGCCAGAGTTTTCATAGAGCAGCACCTAGTGGACATTAGAGGAGCTGCAGCTGAAGACTGCTGCTGGTTTGTTTACCCGGCGAAGGCGGTGAGAGCGACGCTGGAGTACGGCGACCAGGACACGACGTACAGCAGGATGACGATCAGAGCGATCTTCGCCATCTTCCACTCGTTCTGCAGCCGGTGGAAGTTCTTCACAGAGTCGCGACTGCTGCCGTGACCGTGAATGCTGCCGTTAATCTTCCCCACAGCCCTGAAAACACACACACAGACCTGTAGTGCTATACCTGTGAGGACATTGTTTTGTCCTTTTCAGAAGGAGCAGAATGATCTAAACACTTTTTCACTTTTTTTATGTTTTAAATGAACTAAAAAACTATACAAATAATAAAAATGATAATAATAATTGTTAGTCGCAGCCCTAAAAGATACTGAATGTTCAAAATTCACAGACCAGATATAAAATAATCATGAAGAGGAAAAGAAAAGTCATTAGTCCTTTTGTTTTGTTGTGAATTGTCTCACATGCAAGTGGAAGTTTTGTCCTGACGAAAGGTCAAGGTCAATTAAAAAAGAATTATCTGGAAACCATAAATATCTACATCTGGCTGATTGACTGATCACCACCATTTAAACACCAAAATATGTAATGTATGTATGTTAAGATTAAATGACCCTTTAAGCCTTCAGATTACAACAACTGACAAAAACAGAAATAAAACACACTAACAACAGCAGACACACACGCAGACTGACTGGTTGGTGTTGCGGATGGCGCGGAAGATGAAGACGTAGCAGTAGATGATGATGAAGAGCGGCAGGAAGAAGACAAAGATGAAGAGCAGCATGGTGTAGGCTCGCACCGACGGGGTAAAGGTCATGTAGTCCCACGTACAGGAAGTCAGCAGGCCCTCCGGGACATAGGCACCTGACGGGCGAGAGACAAAGACACAGACAGACAGAGAGAGTCTTAATGTCCCATCATGCTCCTCCAGGCTGGTGGGGGGGGGTGGACCCCCTTGTGGCCTCAGTGAAGTGGAGTGTCTATCATTTGACCATGTGTGAAACAGCGCCCCTCTGGTCAAACACAATACTGCACCCTCACAGACGCCTACTGAAAGGAAGAAAAGTGAAGTTTCTGTTGATTAAAAAACAACGTGGTGGAAGAAGTTTTCTGATCCTCTACTTCAGTAAAAGTACTATTAACTAACTGTTGGGTCTAATAATATCATAAAGAGTACGGTCTATATGTAAAGTGTCATGAGATGACTTTTGTTGTGATTTGGGGTTCTAAATAAAACTGAATTGATTTGTTTCTTTCTGATGTGAATAATAATAATAATAATGATAATAATAATAATAATAATCTGTTGTCTAAAAGATTAATGGATGTATAAGATGTGGTTTTAGATGACCTGTCTCACAATGAGCATTTAGTTTCAGAGTGAATTCAACTGGGGCCCCAGTCTGGCCCCAGTCTGGCTCCAGTGAACCATCTCTGTTTTCAGGGTTTTTTCTGTTTGGACAAGAAAATAAGTAAATAATCACTCAGGGGACTAATCCTCACATTTAAAGATACTGATTATTAAAATAACACCAGACTCTATTCAAATTAAAGCCTGTTTATTTTTGGTTAGAAGGTTCACAAACTTTGTTCACCACATTCACCTCCACCAGCTCCAGACCTGAACCCATAGACTCATAAAGTCTTGGATCAGGTCCCTGAAGAAATATTTTCCTTGATTTCACTTCTGCTCATGAGAACATTACGTCCTCATAAGTATAAAAAGCAAGAACTTCGACACATACTGCTAAAAACAAATTGTACACTATGACATGGAGTCTGCTCTGAAACATTTTGCACCTGGAGGGAGCCTGGAAAGATTTTCCACGAGCCTGAGGAAGATTTATGGGGGCTTTTCTGTTTCCATACATTATAACTTACATAAAACTGTAAAGTGAGATCCAGTCTGCTGAGGGAATGAAAACCAGGTGAGAGGAAGAAGGAAAACACACCACATGTAGAGTGTGTGTGAAGAGACGGAGTGAACTTGAACTGAACTGATAATAAATGGGATTTGGAGGGTAAGTGAACCGAAGTGAACATCACACTTCACTTCTACTACGTGTCCTCACAGCGGACTTTCACTCTGTACTGAACAATAAACTGAATCATCATCAAGACTGTGAAAACTATGATATATACAAGTGTACTGTACATGAAGGCTGACCTGCGTCACCTGTCATCTCTCTACTGTTGACTCTAATAAAGCACCAGAGTGTGTGTGTGTGTGTGTGTGTGTGTGTGTGTGTGTGTGTGTGTGTGTCCTCACTCCAGCCGAAGAATGGCGGCAGGCTCCAGCCCAGGGAGTAGGCCCAGGCCGCCATGAGGATGAGGAGGGCCCGTTTCCTTGACAACACGCCGATGGAGGTCAGAGGTCGCGTGATGACGAAGTAGCGGTCGACGGCGATCACCGTCAGCGTGATCATGGAGCAGATCCCGAAGAGAGCGCCGCAGAACGCGTACAGCTCGCAACCTAAAGAGGAGAGTCGTTTTTACTGAAGCAACATCTGCATCAGAGAAACAGATCAGAGTTCTCACCTGCAGCTGTGTGTGTGTGTGTGTGTGTGTGTGTGTGTGTGCGTGTGTGTGTGTGTGTGTGTGTGTGTGTGTGCGTGTGTGTGTGTGTGTGTGTGTGTGCAGTCGGGTACCTTTCTCTCCAAAGATCCACCTCTTGTGCATGCTGGTGGTGAAGAAGATGGGCGTCTGGGTGACACACATCAGCAGGTCTGTGATCGCCAGGTTAATGATGAACATGTTGGCCGGCGTCCGCAGGCTGCGACTCCTGCAACACACACACACACACACACACACACACACAGACCACCATGTTTAAACCATGACACCAGACGGGTTTTCCCGCCGTGGTACGCGAGCAGTTTCTCTGCCTACCATCAGGGACAAGCAGACCACCCTGAAAGGACCAATGAAACGGAGCCTTTACTCCCTTCGTGACATATTTCCTGTTGAATCCAATGGGTAAACTGGGTCCGAGGGTCCCAGAGTAACACAGAATGATTTGATTGGACAGGCAGGACGGCGGGATGTTGATGGCTGAAGTAAAAGTAGAACATTTAAACTGATGTTGGGTGTTTAACGGCCTTCTTGATCTTAAATGAGGTGGAGGAAAATATTTCCCTCTAACATGTAGAAGATGTACAAGTATTAAGTAACATAAAATGGGAATAGTCAAGTAAATTACAGGTACCTTGAATCGTACTCAGGTGCAGTAAATGTACTTAGTTGATGACCTGAAAGCAGTGGAAAAGGTGTGTAACCAAACTCCCCGAGAGCAGCTGTCTGGTGTTAATCTCCTCCTCTCCTCTCTACTTGAATCTACTTTAGTTGTGAACCTCAACAGCAGAAGCAGCAGAAGCAGCAGTGAACTATGTTGTTAATATAATATAATATAAACAGGAAGTCCACCTATAGAGAAGCAAGCAAAGTGTCTTTCACTGCCTTCAGCCCGTCATGAAACTAAATTCATAAATCACTGTCAAAAACATTTAGTCTGAGGAGCTGGAAGATGTCTGAATAAATACCTAAATAATCTATGTTGGCTTCTCTTTCAGGCTTTTGAGACAAAGTCAACAAACATCGGAATCAAACAGCCGATCCGGTTTTTACTCATCTGTCTCTCTCTTCGTTGAATCATTTCATGGAACATTAACTCTCTGAAATCATCAGTTCCTCTCAAACACAGTTCACGCAGTCGATTTCCTCCTCAGGGGTCGGAGGAAGAACAGCAGCTCTCAGCTGTGCAACTGATAAACGAGATGTAACATCTGATTCAGGGCCAACATTTTGCTTGATATGCACATTTTTCTTCGACAAGATATTTTCAAACCATGTCTCTTCAAACTTCAAATAAAAGCTCGTTCGGGTCTGATTTTAGTGACGGATCAATACCTGTGCCTTAAATGGTCCAATCAATATGTGGAACTCATCTTGAGTGCTGAGGCTTCTTCAAAAGACTCCAGCAAACATCAGAGGAAGACATCTTCTGTGCAGCGACGGAAGATAAAAGACGGAGCGGGAGGTCGATGAAGACAGCCGGAGACTCAGAGCCCCCCCCCCCCCCCCTCTGCTCGTCACAGCAGGAGATTTAACCTGCGAGTCCACCGCGTCACACCGGAGGTCACGTCACAGGTGAGTCCACAGGTGAAGGTTTTTCCACCTCAAACACGCAGCTGAGACAAGATGTTTCCCCCATTTGTGGCTTCACACCAGGAACAAATGAACCGGCTTTTCTACATTTCTGCTTCCTGTAATTCTCCCGTCACATCGTGTGTGAGAAGCTGCTGTCGACTGGATCACTGTAACTCTCTATGTTCACTATAAAAGCACTAAATGGTCTGCAGTTGGTCCAACGTGACGCCGCTCGGCTTTCAACTGGAACCACGAGAAGAAAACACACTACCATGTGACCAGGTGTATATTTCATGTACTGTGTTTATCTGTATGTTTCCGTGCAGGACGTGAAAACAAATGGAGACTATCGGTCTGTCTGACTTTGTAAATGTGTAAAGAAAAGTTATTATTATAAAGTTATTACATGTAGAAGCACATTTTCTCCACTTTAACCTGAAACTTGCGTTATGACAGCAGTGCAGGATAATCAATGTGTTTACAGGAGAAAGAGTTCCAGGCAGCAGTCAGAGTCCGTTTAGAGCTTTTTAATGAACCAAAGTTATGTTTATATTCAGTGTTACTCACGAAAACTCATGGCGTGTATCCTCGAGCTCTAACAAATGTGTTGAATGCATCAGCTGCCATCATAAAACACATGAGCATCCTGATGAGCAAGATAAACACAGAAGAGCTGCTCTGTAGCACCAACAGAGGTCAAAACTCCAGAGAAGCTTTAATATAAATAACATAAATATATACTGAGTCTCGCAGCTGAAAGCTCCGTCCTTTTTCCCACAAACTGTGGCTGTTTTTGGACAATTTTAAAGGTAGAGGTAGAACACCGTACATGTTTATACATCGAACAGAATAAAGCACGTCAATATAAACCATTTATTATTTTGTGATTGATTGATTTGAAATGTGTTTCCCGCAGCTCCACCTTCATGCACCAGTGCTCAGCATATTCTGTATCTCATAAGAACTCTCAAATAAGAAAAGTCTTTATTTATTTATGAGATGCTGAGATTTGATAATCAGAAGAGACAAAAGTAATAATTACAAGAAAAAACGTGTTGTTTCTTTGGTAAATAGAATGAAAGACAGCAGCTGACTGAAAGAAAGAACTTCTAAACAGAAATCTGTCTCCCGAGAGGTGAGCTGTTGCAGGAAGACGACGGTGTGTCTGTCTCTCCATAACGTCATCAGACACTTGGAACAACAATCTGAGCCCGTCGCTGGCAGAAACAACTCTTCAACCCGAACTACTGGACCGATTCCAAAACCTTTGGTAACAATTAGTCATTTAGGCCCCAAAATATGTAAAAATAAGACCCAGGTTTAAAAACACCAGAGTCACACTTTAACTTAGTGTGCGTGTGTTTCAGGAAGTTGCAGTTTCTGACTTTCCGTCGTCCCCTGAAAGCAGCGCAAGGATCACAGGAAGAGCATGACCATATTTGGGGACAGGAAGTCATCCTACCTGCAGAAGGCGTATATGACCAGGAAGTTGCCGATCATGCCGGTGATGCCGATGGCGAGGATGACGGAGCCGATGGTGTAGTGGGCGTGGTCGGGCACGTCCACCGTGGGGTAGGGGTGCGGGGCCTCGGGCACCATCGCCACCTGGAGGACAAAACAGGAAACGACATGTCGATGTGATGCTGCAGGTTGGTAACAGTCATCACACTCCTGGCAGATTTCTTTGCAAAGTCTACACTTTGTGTATTTGTACTTTTTAACTGCCAATTGTGGAGACGGACGGAAACACAACAAACATCCTGATGATTTATTATTCTTGAAGTCTTACCAGCAGTGGAGCTAAAAATATAATGTTTGTTCCGAGGGTTTCACTAGAGAAAGATCATGGAGTCATGAAAATCTAAAGGGTTGATCCTCTGAGGAGCAGGAAGTGCAGCTTAGTCCCACTGACTCCAGCAGGACATTGATGTACTAATCATATATTTATGAAATATTTCTCCTCGTTAAATGATCCGCATGCACCTCCCTGACCTGAGAGAAGGTAAACCACAGTTACACACATCAGATGTCGGATCATATTCTGCTGTTGCATAATGACGGGAAACGTGTCTTTCAGAGGACTTTCAACCCGCTGCCACGTAAGATTCATTACAGTTTTAAGGCATTAAAAAGATAAAAAAGTCCTTCATACCGATGACATTATTATCCCCCGCTCTGAGGAACCTTCAAATCCGAAGACCTCACTAATCACAAACTACTCGCCTTGATATCTTTTGAAAGACTAATATCTCCAAATCACTGTTTCTAATTAACGTGCTCTGAGCCGAGTTGCGTCTCAGATCTTTTCATCCTGTCACCCCGTTGCCACGTTAACGGCATAAATGACTCTGCTGCCAGCAGAAATATCAGGCACAGCGAATCAGAGAAGGAGGTCAGTCAGAGGAGCAGCCTGTTTAATCTGACTGAGGACCAAACTGGAGTTTTAATTAAAATATTGAAAAATTATATGGACCCTGGCATACCAGTGTACTCCCACTTCACCTGTCCCTCCTACATCTACATAATCGTCCTGCAGTTTAATTTGTTTAAATATTTTCACATACAATTCACATAATAATATCGATGTCCTGTAGCATTTTATAAATCTGCTGTCATTTATTTCAAAATTATTATATAATTACCTAAACAGGACGGGGGGGGGGGCGATAACAAAATGAGGATAGGCAACTACAGAGTTCCTATATATATATATATATATATATATATACTGTGTGTAATTCTTGTATTATGTGTATATATAGTGAACTAGATTTTGCTGACGGCTCGGACTAAGAATTCTCCAATGTAATGAAGTAAATTTGCTGTGGCTTCAGCATGTTGGGTAAAAATGTTCATGACAAGTGTGATTAAACTCGAACCAAACCACTTGTGCATTAACCACTCTAACAGACACCATGCAGCCAATCAGGAATCAGTATCCGTGTGGATCCACACACTCGCGTGTGATGTTGATGCTTCACGTCTCCTGCAGTGACCCATGAAATGAGAAGTCACATCCAGTGCCTTTTGGTCTGAATGTGCATTAAGTCGCTCCAAACAGCAGTCAGCATAAAGAAGAAAGAACCTGTGAAGGACGCGGTGACAGTGATGGAGTCGGACATGTTGACGCAGCAGGCACCAAACAAACAAACATGTCGGCTCAAGGACACACATCCATCTGACTGCAGCCTTTTTAATAATGACTCACACATCACTTTGATTCTGGTGAGTTGCTGGAGGCCTTCGGTCACGTTGGATGTACAGTCAGGTGATAAACATTGAGTTTTAGAGCACAATGTATGAAATGATAAAGTGTTCAGCTGTCCGGTGTTCAGGTTCAGTCTCGGCGCCCTCGAGCTGTAAAATCTCAATCAAAATGTTTCTGAGCAAACCTTCATGATCAAAATGTTCTCCGTGTCGTCAGCAGTGTTTTCATTTTGTTTGCACAGATCTCAGAGCAGATTAACTGTGGCACGTCGAGAGGAGCGTGGCCTGTCACAAAGGATTCAGGGTTTCAGCTTCACCCACCGCTGTTTCACTCAGGGAGGATCAGTCGGGTCATTAGAGCCTCCGTCCTCGCGTCCCTGATGGATCCAGTTAACAGATTCCTCCATGTGTGTCCTCTCTCTTCTGCTTCTTCTGCCTCAGTTGCTAATGTAACAAGGAGAGCTAACGAGTCTGTTGGCAGCATATATATATGTATATATATATACATATATATCACGTTGTCGCTCGCCATTCAAGCTGAATGATGTTAACAGTGAAAGAAGTATCTAATATAAAGATAGATCCTGCGTCTCCTGCCTCCACAGGTTATGGCTGTAAACACTTCGGGTTTCGTCAACTTCGGCTCGGGTGCTTCAGGTAAAAGACCATAAAATCCACATTTCTCAGAGTCTTTGGAACAAGACCTTTACTGATGTTTCCAGTCTTGTAATCTGGATTTAGAAAGAGGCGGAGACGCAGCTACAGTCAGTCATGCTGACGGATGCATGTCGGCTGTCACTGGGATGTAATGGTTCACCTCCGTCCATCATGTCAGCCTCTGACAGGCCGACGGGGGGAACAACCGTGTGACCTCCGACGTCTGATGAAGTCCATAAAATATTGTTTTTTATTATTCATCGCTTTTACAGTTTCAGTTGGATTTAAACGTCACGTCCTCCTCCTGTCCAGCTGCTTAGACCGGGTAGACCACACCCGATTAATCACCTCAACAATCAATGATCTGGCTCTCGGACGATCGGATCCACGGTCTGATTTCTCAACATGGCGGCTTGTTTTATGTTGCTGGAGTCGTAACATGGTAATTAGGACTCAACAAAACTGCACAACGTGACATTGACTTTCTCTCTTCTTGTCAACATTGAGGACGCAGCCGCCTTGTTTGAATGAACTTTATTGGAATTGTTAATCGTCAAAACTGACCTCATGCTCATGCTCAGTGTGAGCTCCACGTCGTGGTCGCTCATTTCGTCCGGAAATATGAACATAACGTACAAGATGAATTAAAAAAAACACAGATGTTACAAGAGAGCCGAGTGTTAGATAGTGATACATTTTAATGAGCCAGTATTTGATAATAATAAAGTTAATATATATGTCTTTAAGAATTGTTCCTGTTGAGCCACACTGATGCGTCTTAAAGACTTCACTCACTACCTCACTATTTCAATAAACATGTTTTATCCCAACAAACAATTAAGTTTTATAAAAATATCAGGTTTAAATCAAATGTATTTTTTCATGACAACTGGCTTAAAATAATATTTTGTTGCTAAATGAAAAAGGTCATGGTTTCTATACACTGAGTTCCTGAAGAAATGTGGTATTCTTCACAAATATGAAGTGGAAATGACTTTTTTAGAGAAATACAGTCTTTGTAGGGTTCAGTTAGTCCACAGGTTTGTCCCGAGCTTCAGAGGGACAGATTTAAAAGAAAATGTAAACAAGAAATTTCAGATGAAATCCAGGAATCCTGTGCCTCCAGGTTCTGATTCAGAGATAAAAATATGAGATAAAAACATGAGATAAAGATATGAGATAAAAACATGACATAAAACACGAGATAAAAATATGAGATAAAAACATGAGATAAAGATATGAGATAAAAACATGAGATAAAGATATGAGATAAAGACATGAGATAAAAACATGATAAAGACATGAGATAAAGATATGAGAGAAAAACATGAGATAAAACACGAGATAAAGACATGAGATAAAAACATGATAAAGCCATGAGATAAAGATATGAGATAAATACATGAGATAAAGATATGAGATAAAAACATGAGATAAAGATATGAGATAAAACACGAGATAAAGATATGAGATAAAAACATGAGATAAAGATATGAGATAAAAACATGATAAACACATGAGATAAAGATATGAGATAAAAACATGAGATAAAACATGAGATAAAAACATGAAATAAAGATATGAGATAAAGATATGAGATAAATACATGAGATAAAGATATGAGATAAAGACATGAGATAAAAACATGATAAAGACATGAGATAAAAACATGATAAAGACATGAGATAAAGATATGAGATAAAAACATGAGATAAAGATATGAGATAAAAACATGAGATAAAGATATGAGATAAAGATATGAGATAAAAACATGAGATAAAGATATGAGATAAAGATATGAGATAAAAACATGAGATAAAACATGAGATAAAACATGAGATAAAACATGAGATAAAAACATGAGATAAAGATATGAGGTAAAAACATGAGATAAAGATATGAGATAAAGATGAGATAAAAACATGAGATAAAGATATGAGATAAAAACATGAGCTAAAACATGAGATAAAGATATGAGATAAAAACATGAGATAAAACATGAGATAAAACATGAGATAAAAACATGAGATAAAGATATGAGATAAAGATATGAGGTAAAAACATGAGATAAAGATATGAGATAAAAACATGAGCTATAACACGAGATAAAGATATGAGATAAAAACATGAGCTAAAACACGAGATAAAGATATGAGATAAAAACATGAGATAAAACATGAGATAAAAACATGAGATAAAGATAGACTAAACAGTTAAATGAGTGAATGAAATGTCACATAGGGCCGTGGATGCAGCTAATTAACTTAACAGCCAGCCACAAATATATAACGAGATAAAATGATATAATGATAAAATCTTGTTTTGCTACAGTTCAAACAATAAGTACCTTTGAATAATGAGTCGTAACAACAGGACATGTTCCCTGTTTTCCCACTCGTGCTAGCGTGAATGCAGCATTATTTAGAGCAAGAAAATGTTCCCTGAACTGGATATAAACTGGATGAGTGTTGGCTTACAGCAGGCAGGAATCCATTACTACTAATTATGTAACACAATTACAGCGTGTACCTTTTCTACTTGCAGCTGACCTACTATTACTCTCTAACCATTACAGCCGAGTTGCTCTGGATGTAATTAAAGTTTCCCCGATCTCCTCTATACCTTCGTTTTCTCATTACGGTCGACCTCGTGGTGTTTGTCCAGCGGCCCCCTGCTGATGAAGTCATCTGAAACTTATGAAATCATCTCAGTCTGAAGCTGTTTGTCAAACTCGAGGCTCGTGGCCTGAAGTCTGGACAGGAGAAGACAACAGAGTGTCCCTGTTTTCTGCTGCTTTCACAAATATTGAACGATCAGCAAGGAAGTTGTTTTTTCTGGCTTCCGAACCGGCGCACGACAGAAAACGTTAGAAAAGATTTTTTGTGGCTGTGATGTCGGGTCATCGGCCATCAGCAGAGATGAACCGACTGAGGCGACAGGAGCATGATGGGAGGAACAAGAGCAAGGCAAGCATGATGTGCAGATTCCAGTCAGCCCCCAGTTATGCCCCCATCCTCCCTCATTCCCCCAGAGTGATGGAGGGAGGATGAGAGGCCACTGATATATCCCAACTGTTCTTTAATGCTTTTATTTTAGATTAAACCGATATTTACTTTAGTTAATTATATTGTTATATTTATATATATACTCTTTTTCTTGTGCACCTGGAACATATTCAGCCCTCAAAGCCAGCCAGTCAAATTCCATTAATCTCGGGTTCACCAGTTTACCACCAGTTTATCACCAGTTTACCACCAGTTTACCATCAGTTTACCACCAGTTTACCACCAGTTTACCACTGTGAAACTAGAGGCCTTGAGGTGTGAAAGTCAAGTGGTCCTCACAAAGATAGAACACACACACTCACAGGCAGTCTGCCATGTCCCACTTACACAGCTACATAATCCAGATCCAAACACACATAAACAAACACACACACACGAGGGCAGCATGTTGCCTCTGCACACACACACACACACACACACACACAGTCGAGGTATTATAACAGGATCAGACGAAGTCAAACTGGGAACAGAATCTGTGGATAAAATTCAAATCATAGGCTTGATGTGGTGTAAATCATGTGTGTGTGTGTGTGTGTGTGTGTTTAACCTCTAAAGTGAGGACATTTTGTCCGACCTTCACATTCTTCAGAGAGCCGTTTGAGGACTCAGGTTTGGTTTCTGGGTTCAGGTCAGACCCAGGTGTGGGCTAGTCTCAGGGTTGGGGTTATGACTACAGGATGTTCAGGACAAACGGTAAAACTTTGATTTGATAGTACAAGTACTTCAGTGTTTGAAGTCAGTACTTTGGTTCTCAGTTAAAGAGTCTGGATATTACAAGACTTCAAGACAAGCCGGGGTCTGTGTGTCAACAGTGATATAACTATCAACTATCATGAAATGTGGATGTAGCTCAAACATAGATGGACAACACCGCAGACTGTATGTAAAGATGGCCGACGCGTCTCCACCGCAGACTGTATGTAAAGATGGAAGACACGTCTCCACCGCAGACTGTATGTAAAGATGGAAGACACGTCTCCACCGCAGACTGTATGTAAAGATGGAAGACACGTCTCCACCGCAGACTGTATGTAAAGATGGCCAACACGTCTCCACCACAGACTGTATATAAAGATGGAAGACACGTCTCCACCGCAGACTGTATGTAAAGATGGCCGACACGTCTCCACCGCAGACTGTATATAAAGATGGCCGACGTGTCTCCACCAGACTGTATATAAAGATGGAAGACACGTCTCCACCACAGACTGTATATAAAGATGGCCGACGCGTCTCCACCGTAGACTGTATATAAAGATGGAAGACACGTCTCCACCACAGACTGTATATAAAGATGGCCGACGCGTCTCCACCGTAGACTGTATATAAAGATGGAAGACACGTCTCCACCACAGACTGTATATAAAGATGGCCGACGCGTCTCCACCGTAGACTGTATATAAAGATGGCCGACGCATCTCCACCGTAGACTGTATATAAAGATGGAAGACACGTCTCCACCGCAGACTGTATATAAAGATGGAAGACACGTCTCCACCGCAGACTGTATATAAAGATGGAAGACACGTCTCCACCGCAGACCGTATATAAAGATGGCCGACGCGTCTCCACCGCAGATTGTATATAAAGATGGCCGACGCGTCTCCTCTCTCCGTTTTTATAGCATCAAATAAGTAATTAAAACCAAACTGATGAGAAAAACGAACACTTGAACAAACATCAGCTGATAAGAACGACCTGAAATGACAGAAACCATCTTTGGGAAAAACGTATTTGTTGTTTTGGCCCATGTCCCAGCCACTAACATGGTCATGTCGACCATCTTTATATAGAGTCTTTGAGCTAAACTGTTGTCATTAACCTGGACTTATGTTGATTTGTTCAGACGATGTCACGACTATAAAATAAGCTTTGATCAGCTGGCTGTCTGTCCCACTCCTCACCATGATGTTGGCTGAGATGCAGTTTTGCTGTTTAGCAAATGAAAAACAGGTTGAGCCGTTTTTATGTTGTTCAGGTTTTTCACTGTGGACGAATCAGAATCAGAAATACTTAATGACCCCCGGGGGGAGTCAAACATCTCCATCTATTTTATCTCTTGTATAAAGCTGAAAGTACAAACACCTGTGCACAAACAGCACCAGACTCCACTGAGGAATATCAATCAAACAAATAAAGATCCTTCCTAAAAGCTTTTCAGGACAACTAGACAAAACACTGCAGAGACAAAATATGAAACTGAAAACGTCTAACTGACGTGCAGAATACTTTATTTATTCTTCTGCGCAGGAAAACAAAAGCAACTGACACTTTCTCTTTATGTTTAGAAAAAAAACATTTTGACTGTTGGCAGTTTGAAGATGATGCTCTGGACTTTGTAATTATATGTTGACAAAAAATATATCATTTAATTATTATATTAATAATCATTAGTTGCAGCTGTGACTTTGAGATAATTATTGTAAGGAACAACAGAGAAGAGTGTGTGTGTGTGTGTGTGTGTGTGTGTGTGTGTGTGTGTGTTCATGCATTTAGATGGTGTGTGTGTGTGTGTGTGTGTGTGTGTGTGTTAATGGTCTCTTACACAACAGGCGTTACACAACTGATTCCAGTCAGCGTTTGATCCTCACACACATCAATAACCGACACCTCCAGCCTTTCACTGACGGTTTCATAAAAACCAGAAGAAGAGAAAACGTTTTTAATCTTGAACCTTATTGGTCGAGTCGAGGTCAGCTGTTAAATTAATCCACAAAACAGATTGTTACTGCAGAGAAATCGATTTTAAATAAATAAATACAAAACAAATAGTTCTGTTTAATCATCTGACCGGTTTAGACGTATTTCAGCAAAACCACAAAACAAATGCTGATTTTCCTTCTGAGGGGATCTATGATGCAGATAGTTTAGGTTTGTGCAGGTTTTTAAGAGTCGCTCAGGTCGTTTCATAACGCACACAGACCAGCGGACCTTCAGCCCTGTGGCTGCAGCGAACACGGACAACGATTAGTGTCAAACTGTGTGCCGATGCTTTTCAGCTGAAGTCGGGTCAGTCTGTGGAAACACTTCACCTGAACGTGTTGATTAGCGGAAACGAGACAAAGGTGAGTCCTCCTCCCCGCAGCGTCCAGGCAGTTCAATAACTGACGCTACAGGAGTGTTTCGTAGAGAACACAGAATTTAAACACGTGGTCAAAGTGCTCGAGCTACAGTGTGCCACGTGTGCATGTTAGTCCGTCGTGGTTCCTGTCCTGTATAAACCAGCACAAGCTGCAGCTGTTCAGGAGTTACCAGAGGTCGGAGGCTGGGACGGAGAGTTCTTGACATTCGTGACTGTTTAACTTGTTGAGATATTTCAGTCTGGAGCAAACTGGTGAACCAAACGACAGACCGACGTGTCCGTCCCTGGAGCCTGCACCTCTGGTGTGGCTACAGATGACTAACAATGTCCCGGTTACTCTGGATAATATACAGATAACTCCCCACATACAGGGGTCATTTAGCAGGGAACAGGTTTATTAAGTATAATATTAGGATTATTACACTTCAGGGAAATTTGAGAGACACAGCGAGAGTCTTTAATGAGTGTGGTGATGATTTAAACCGTCATCTAGTAACTACAGTGAGACGAGAACCATCAGGATCTGATTCAGCTCAGCTGGTGAGTTTTTACAAGTTGGCAAAATTAGAGACACAGTCCAATGAGTCACAGTGAGGGGCTGACGTGGGGGGGTCAAGTAATAATACTCCAGCAGCAGCAACACTGTGGGAAGTACGTCTGCTTATTGTGTCTTGTATCTTCTGTGAAATGTGTCTTCCTCATCACGTCCAGTCGTGAAGGCACACAGAGAACAATTACACTGTAAATACATTGAATGGATTCTGCTGAGAAGACAATGCAGAAAAAGGAGGTTATATAATAAAAAGCTTGTGCTGTTCAAGGTTTTGTTCACTGACTTCAGTGTAAAATCCACTCTGGCTGAATCCACACGTCGATTCATTTTTGTTCCAGTGAACTGAAATGAAAAAGTGTGAATTTCCCCACAGATCAGACGTATCAGCTCTGTTTGCAGCAACCTGACGGCTCTCAGACGGACGGAGCTCCAAAGGAGCGCTTCATTTACACCGATGGGCCGAGGTGGAGCTCTGCATTCTCAACCTACTGAATTCACGTCATCTACGTGTCCAACAAGATTACGAGTCTGTAACACTCGTCACACAGCAGGAAACTAAACAGGTGGATGGATGAAACACGGAGAGACAACTTCGTTATTCTTAGATCCTCCCCACTAGTCTGGATCCAGACCTCTGGACTACCACCCACACCTCCCATTTAGTCTGCCACTCAAACAGGTCAGCTGTTTCTGAAGCACACGAGCCAATCAGGGCTTTGTGGGAGGGATTAGTTTCATGCGCTGTACAGGAAGTCGACGCGAAAGAAGCAACTCTTAAATCATCATATTTCTTTGATTGACACGACAGACGTTACAAAATAACCCCCCCTAAAGACACATCCCTAACATGAACACAATGTCAGACACCAGAAGTGTTTTCATGAGGATGGGGGACAATTATTTCAGTGCTTAGCTCACCTACCGAGCGCACCTTTCAACACCATGGACGCCTCGAACGCAGCATTGTCGTTGACCAACAGCAGGCCGTCTTAACAGAGTGGACGGAGAGCCGGAGAGTCCAAAATGGAGGAAGCTCCACCTGCACTAAGCTACGTTGTGCTTTGACCGAATGCTAACATCAGCATACTAACAAGTTTACTGTTTTTACATCACTGAAACATTCTCTGATATCGAGCTCGTGGACACATCTGGACAAGACACCACAACTGGACCAGTTCTCCACAGAGGACAGATAAACTGGGTGAAGACAGGAATATGGTGAACATCACTGTCAGCTGATTTGAACACTGCTGTGCATTAAAGTTTCTTTTTCCTTGAAGATCAAACCTGTACAAACACAGGTTTGCAGTTGGCTGGATTATGAGCAGGCCTTTTGAACCTGACCCATCTGTGAACTTCATTCCTCAGAGAAGAGTCAACAGATCAGGACTTTATTATAATTACACCAGCTTTTATGACACCAGGATCCTTTGGTGTTTGAAAGACACAAGTTTAGGGCCAGGAGGGGATTATTTACAGATTACCAGAGTAAAGAGAGGTTTAGAATTTAGTTTGACTTGTTCCCACGTCCTTTATGGACCAGTGGCTCTGAGGTCCAAACACACCTCAACAAAGGCCATTATTCAACACTCACAAGTATTAACATGCTTATATACACCTTCACAGGTTAGTGCTGATTTTCTTCTCCGACAGCTCAGATTCCATAAACAACCAGATTCACATCACCCTGTTCACCATGTCTATGTTTGCTTATTGTTTGTTGTCTCAGTTTGGCAATGAAATGCTTTTTGGCAGCCAACTCTCAAATTTGAGATGTCAGAGTGTCCTTGAGTGTATCGACGTTATAAAACCTTTCCACAACTGCATCACCACACGACATGTGCAGGGAGTTTCAAACCTTTGGTGGCCCAAACTGACCACTGCTTTTTTTATAAGGGGTCAAAACACTAAATCCTTAGCAATGCATTTTTATGGGGAACATCTTTCTAAGAAAAGTAACTCCAGCTGCCAGATAAAGGTTTCCCTCTGAGATGTAGTGCAGTATAAGCATAACAAAGTGAGTAACTGAGTGAATGCACTTTGATCCACTTTAAATAAAGTTTGTAAGAGTTTCTCTAAACCTGGTAAAACCACCAGTCTGGTCCTTTAAACCTGCTTCACAGAAAACCAGTCCAGCTGCTGTCAGTCAGTAATCCTGTTTGAGAAAAGAGTTCAACAGCAGATCGTTGACTCTATGAATGCAGCTTCACCTCCAGGGACTGATCGCATACATGTGTGCCACAAGGTTTACCTCTGTTATATGTGTGTGTGTGTGTGGGGGGGGGGGTGTGAGAGAGTGTGTGTGTGTGTGTGTGTGAGAGAGAGAGAGTGAGAGAGAGAGAGTGAGAGAGAGAGAGAGTGTGTGTGAGAGAGAGAGAGAGAGTGTGTGTGTGTGTGTGAGAGAGAGAGAGTGTGTGTGTGTGTGGGGGGGGGGGAGTGTGTGTGAGAGAGAGAGTGTGTGTGTGTGAGAGAGAGAGAGAGAGAGTGTGTGTGTGTGTGTGTGTGAGAGAGTGTGTGTGTGTGTGTGTGTGTGAGAGAGAGTGTGTGTGTGTGTGTGTGTGTGAGAGAGAGTGTGTGTGTGTGTGTGTGTGTGTGTGTGAGATATGATGTATATTAGCTGCACATATTTCCTGCTATCATTTGATCTTTTGATCCCTGGTTTTCATCCCTTTACCTTACATAGGTTTTTTGTCCGAATATGATTTCCTGAGCAGCTTCTCCCGTCAGCCTCCAAACTAAATCAACACGATCGTCCCGGCTCTTCTTCAGGACAAGCTCTCCCAGCTGAAGGTGCCTGACCCCCCCTGCAGGTAGATCACAGATTTCCTGTCTGACAGGAAGCAGCACGTGAAGCTGGGGAAACACGTCTCAGACTCGCGGACGATCAGCACCGGCTCCCCTCAAGGCTGCGTTCTTTCTCCTCTACTCTTCCTCCTGTACACCAACAGCTGCACCTCCAGTCACCAGTCCGTCAAGCTCCTGAAGTTCGCGGACGACACCACCCTCATCGGACTCATCTCTGGAGAGGATGAGTCTGCCTACAGGTGGGAGATTGACCACCTGGTGACCTGGTGCAGCAGCAACAACCTGGAGCTTAACGCTTCAAAGACAGTGGAGATGGTTGTAGACTTCAGGAAGAGCGCATCCCCACCCGCCCCCATCACCCTGTGTGACTCTCCAGTGGACACTGTGGAGTCCCTCCGTTTCCTGGGCTCCATCATCAGCCAGGACCTCCGGTGGGAGCTGAACATCAGCTCCCTCATCAAGAAAGCCCAACAGAGGATGTACTTCCTGAGGCAGCTGAGGAAGTTTAACCTGCCACAAACAATGCTGGTTCACTTCTACACCGCCATCATAGAGTCCATCCTCACCTCCTCCATCACCGTCTGGTACGCTGCTGCCTCCACCAAGGACAGACGCAGACTGCAGCCTATCATTCGGCTGCAACCTCCCATCTCTTCAGGACCTGTACTCCTCCAGGACCCTGAGGAGAGCAGGGAAGATCGCTGCCGACCCCTCCCACCCCGGACACCATCTGTTCGACCCCCTCCCCTCTGGCAGGAGGCTGTGGTCCATCAGGACCAAAACCTCCCGCCACAAAAACAGTTTCTTCCCCTCTGCAGTCAACCTGACAAACTCTCACTGACCCCCCCCCCCAGAACACAAACACAAGCTATACGTTATATTAACGTACATCACCCCTGTCCCCACTGCGTTACATTAACGCACTCACCCCCTACTGGACACTTTACTTTATTCTGGTCACTGCACTGTTGTTATTTATCTTATCTTATTTTTATTTTTATTTTAGCTTTTATATTCTACTTATTTGTTATCAAAACAATAGCACCTTCAGACCACAGCAAATTCCTTGTAATGTATGTTACTTGGCAATAAACAGTTTCTGATTCTGATTCTGATTCTAAATGACATAATATGGAAGTCGTCTTGTCTTTATTTCTCTCCCGTTCTCCCAGAACTCAGGTGCTCCGAGCACACCGAGCTGTTCGCCTGAAACTCAGGTGAGACGACTGCAGCGCGTCGAGAGCTAACGCGTCGATATGTGTAGTGAATCATAGCGGACGACGTCCCGACAGAAAGACGAGCGCGTCCCTCTGCGACAAACACGTGTTGGTGACGTCGACCAATAGGAGCGCAGAGAGCTCTTCAGCTGTAAACATGGCGAAGACAAAGAGGAACGATGCTGTCGGAGCTGTGAGACAGAGGAGAGCTCTCAGTCCGTCTCCACGCAACACAGCCGGCATCACGCGCCGCTTCGGACGCCATGTTTGTTTACATCCTTGGTCCCGAGCACGACACCTGATGACATAACGCAGGTGTGCAGTCTGGACCCGGCAGAGGTCCTTCTATGTTTCCTGTTTATCCCCTCAGTGTTTTTGAATCCTCTGCTAACTTCCTGTTGTTTGAGTCAGGGTTACATGTGAACTGCAGAAACTATTGAAATACTCACATCACAGTCACTTCAAATGTTATCAGGCGTGTGAAGTTGCCAAAGCCTCTCCAAGTCGTTGCCATGTAAAATAAAAACATGAACTAACGTGACGCCATGTGTGTCACATAATGACAGGAAGCTGAAACACTGAACGTCTGCAGAGGATTTAAAATCCTGCTGCTGGATCAGTGCAGCTGTGCTTCACAGACATGGACTCGAGAGACTTCAGGGGCCCCTCCAGTGAAGTCTGGGAACTTCAACACAATAAGGAACAGATTCATTTCACTGCACTTCACTGAAATACAATTCATTCCTTCCAGAAATGAACTAAAAAAAACAAATCATCATGTTTTCGTCCAAAATGTCTTCTTTGTGCGATTTGCTCCGGACACGCACCACGTTCAGGGCTCTGAGCTAAAACCTGCATCCGCATGTGAAGCACAATGAGGACAGTTACATGTCGTTTTCATAATTTGAGTCATCCTCTTTCAATATGTTGAGCAGAGGAAGTAAAGACATCGCTGAAATGTCATCAAAATGCCATCGACGTACCGTTTCGCCGTGACGCTAATGTGTCACATTAACCTACATCTCTCTGACTGGTTCAAGTCTTTGTCTGTTGACATACATGTCAGCTGTTCACATCCATCAGGACCTGCAGGCGTCTCAAACGCCTCATTTAATAAAGTCTCTCTTTCTTACACACATCGATAGACCGATTCACAAATGCAAACGAGTCTGGAACCTCTCAGTTCATTTTCTGTTTCCAAGGGACGTTATCAACAGGTGCAGACCAGAATGCATCTGGGCGCTACAACCAATCAGAGCAAAGCAACGTGTGACGGAGCGGTAGGCTGCTAGGCTAGGTAGCTAGTTCCAACATCCGGTTCATATGGCTTCTAGTTCAACATAACACAGACATTTGGCACGACATGATGTAGAAGCCGACACCGACCATCTGTAGGAAACGTGAACGACCGTCCAGCTCGCCGAATACTGACGCGATAGATTCAGAACGTTCCACATCAGCGGCAGCCATCTTGGTCGTTTAACGGCGCTTAAACCCGCCTCATATTAGACAAACGATGTCATCAACAAAAGTCTCTCGAAAACTTCCATGTTGGTAAAAACGATTCTGCAGAAGTCAGAACATAAACAGCTCCAAGTTTCTGTTACAAGCAACCAGGTGGCCACAGCAGAAATTCCCATCTTCAGTGAATGCAGCACAATACCAAGCGTGTCTCTCTACATTGTCTTCTACACACTTTCAATATCACTAACTTCTTTAAAATAAGTTGTAGTTTAATTAAAATTAATCTAATTTAAATAGTTTAATTCAAACCAAGTTACGTTTGAACTTCAAGCTGCTCAGAAACACTTTGTTCACACTTATCTGTTCCTGAAAACAAGCGTTCAGTGATTCTTCAGCTTTGGACCATGTGGGGGACCAAAGCAAAGACACTATTGATTAGAGCTGCAACCGTATTTTCATAATCAAACAGCCTTCTAATGATTATTCTCTGATCAGTTGAATGATTTGATAAAAATGCCTTTTAGTTTATTATCCTTTCTCATCCTGTCTATAAGAGAGTGGCTCAAATACTGTTCAGTACACATGTAATTCAACATCCATGATGGGATGGAAGTACTTTATGTACCACACACACACACAAGCAGCCGGTACAAACCAGACCAGGACCTGTCAGAGTAAAAGGACTCCTTGTTTCTGTGATGATACTCCACTCGAGTCACCTCAGTCGCTGTAATCACCAGTTTCCAACTCGTAGATAGCGTTCACGTCAACGTCCAGGTCGTAGCTAGGACTGGGGACACTCCATTATGGACGCCTGAGACCGTCAACCTCGTGGAGACGTTTTAAAGGGTCAGTTCGTCCAAATAAAAGCGTTTCCTCACTTCCCTCTCGTGGCCTCCACACACGCAGACAGTTTAGGTTTTATTTGTTTTGACATATCGTGAGACACACAGTCGACACCGTCTCACGTCTTTCTTCACAGTTTGCTCATGCCCTCCCCCGAACAATGGTAGTCCAATCACAGCTGAACCGCAGTAACTGGACACATCAGGTCTGTCCAGCTGTGGTGTACGTGGAGTCCAAATGAGTCTTTTAGTCTTCCTACAATAGTAACTAAACTCCACAATATATAAGGCGTGTGGTGTCTCCAGGATCCTCAAAGACTCAGAACCAGAACCATCTGGAGGAAAAGAACTCTGCATGCCACAGGGCAGAAAATATTTTTAACCTGTTTCTCAAGCTGTCTCCACACACGACGACAGCCGGTGGCTCCCTGGACGAGAAACACAGTCACAACTTAAAAGTCTTTATATGGTGCAGATGTTGACTACGAGAGTCTTTCAGGATTGTAGAGATACCTTCAGAACCTGTTACACGACCGTCTGCGTCATCGCCGGGTATTTATCTTAAGGAGAAACTGTCTGTGGTTCGAATGCAATGCTAATGCTAATACACAAGAAGCAAAAAACAGAGCGAGTAGCCATCAAGTGCATATTTAAGAGTTTTAAAACAAGTCAGGTTGTTAGCTGAATCTACAGTTTCCACTGCAGACTCTGCTTCTGTTTGAAACGAAGGACCCACTGTTTCAAAAATGACCAATATTTCAATCGTAAATCTGCCACCGTTATCACATCAAACTGTCTTGAGACAACGAACAGCTCAGCAGGCGTAGCAACAGTAACTAAGGGGGGCGGGGCTCAGCAAACTGTCATTTCCATTCACCTCCACTGTGTTGGGGTGGAGACAGATATATCTCACAAGCTGAACACTTAAAACCAAGACTGATCACCTGTAACCCGGAGAGGTGGAGGAGAGGGAGCAGCGAGGGGGGGGGGCAGAGGACAGTGGCTCCCTCCTCCTCCGATCTGAGCCCTCGTCTCGTCTCTGTGACAGATGGAAGCAGCCGAGCAGGAAGGAAGACAGGGCTGACCCCCAGCCTGCTGAGTGAACAGCAACCTGCCAGCTGAATACCAACACGCAGTCATTCACTCGAGCCCCCCCCCCGTGAAGAAACTACTTTTATTTGATATTTGTGGAACAAGTGAGCCGATCAACTGAAACCAAAAATCAAGGTGTTACAAAGTACAAACGTATTAGCATCAAAATATACTTAAAGCACCAAAAGTAAAAGTACTCATCATGCAGAATAATATATATTTTGGGATTATCGATACTGATGCATTAATGTGTTCATCACTGATGGAGATACTTTTAACTATTTTATAAACTGCTGGGTCTTTAATCTATAATAATAAAATCATCATTTATTTGTTGATTGTATTTTGTATCAATAATCTGAATCTGCAAAGTTACTAAAGTTTTAGAATAAAAGTAGTGGAGTAAACAGTATTAAATAAATATTAACCTCAGAAATGGAGTAAAAGTATATGTAGCATTAAAAGGAATTACTCCTCAAAGCTGCACTTGAGTTAATGTACTTAGTTACTTAGTTGAACCTATTTCGTATCCTAACTCATTAGCCAGAATTGGACTCTATTGTTGGTTTTATTGAAGCAGCTGAGGGAGTTCAGCCAAAGACAAATCCCCTTCTCTCAGATCTTTAGCGTCCGGGAGTCACGAGGAGTTCAGACCATCTTGGTAACGTGTTCCCTCTGATCCTCAACTCAACCTGGACCCACGTCAAGCTGCATAAAATCAGGCTGATGGTGGTTTTCAGTCTGTGTCGATTTAAAAATGGAGCTGCTCAAACAGTCAGTGGAAAGTTGGCGTGAGAGTGAACCAGCGCTGGCGGCTAAAACTGCTTTATAAAACACACGTTGAATCAATACAACATTTGCAGACGCATGGATGGACGCTGTGAATACAGATGTCGATATGTGTTCAACAACATGCAGCATCCGGCAAGTACGCAATCAATACGGGACACACATGATCCTCAGGACGGCTGCGCTATCAGTCCTCCACCGATCACCTGGACGGTGAGCTGGCCTCAGCGCAGGAGGAGAACGTGCAGTCGACCTCTCAGGTGTGAAGCGTGACGTCTGCGTGGCTCCGAGGCGTCGGTGCAGCGGAGAGATAACGCAGCAGCGCTTCTACACGGACTCCTGCAGCCATGCATCTGTGTGTGCGTTCTGAGCTTCAGACACAATTTAACACGATTTTCTTCTTGTGCAGCCGAGTGTACAGTCACGTTGTGTTGTGATTTAACAGACACACAACAGCAGCGCAGTTTGTCTGATGAACCAGACGAAGCCCTCAGAGTTGCATCCAAGCATTTCATGCTGATGCGTCCAAGAGACACATTGTGCTCTCAGCACATCCCTCTGTGACTCTCTCTCTCCTTCGCTTTCTCTATGTCTCTCCCTCCATCTCTCATCTTCTCTGTCAGCTCCACAAATGCAGGTTTAGTTCCATTTAAATCTGTAGTGTCTGCAGAGATCAGTGGTGGATTTGAGCACACACACTATTTATAACACTAATCAATTATAGCCTTAAAATGGCCTGTTCATAATTATTTATGTAGAGTAAGTCAGCCTATGATGCTATTATGAAATAACATCAACACATAATCATATTCAAACTACCAATCTGAAAAGAAAACTCAGTTTATTCTTTATTTGTTGTGTTTTCTATGTAATGATGAATGTAAGATCTTCACCTCTGTTGCCAAAGTGAATTTGGTCATTCAAGTTTCATTTCACCTGATCAATAGGTAGAATATAGACTATCACCTGATGATATTATCAATACTAACGTGACAATAATATACAGTATTAATATACAGTATGTCATCTGGTGAACAGCTTGGCCCGTGGCAAAACTGATAAAAAGAGGCATTTTGAACATCTGAGAAAATAACCTTGATACGTGTTGGAGAGCGCACCGAACTCCGTGGAAAAAATATTATATTGAGTATGTATTTGCTTACTGGCAGTAGTGGGTACCCTGTACAATATTAAATGAGATTGTTTTTAAATCAATATGACTGATTCCTCAATTCGGCACTATTTAAATTACCATAGAAGATTTTTTAAAGACCTTAACTGGAATTATTTCATTTCAACGGTTTCTGACACATCCAGCGGGGTTACGTGACAGAACTCTGCAAACCAACTCTAAAAAGAGAGACATTCATTCAGTTGTTCGGTGCTTCAGTGCCTATGAATGCCGATTGAAAGAAATACTCTCGGTGCCTGTTGAGTATTACATTTCGTTCCACATTTAAACTTTTTGAGCCATTAAGTATGTAAATATCAAATTGCTGTTTTTTTTCAAAGGAGTTCGGCTCCAACCTATAAACAAAAGTGAGCCGTTTCCTGAATAAACGGAACTGTTCCTCACCGTTGGGACGGCCGAGGCGGGAAGCTGGAGGTCCACGAGCCGGTACGCGTCCACCGCCGAGCCGTTGCCGCTCCACGCGGATGCTGCAGACAGCGCCAGGGTGTCCGTGTCGCGTGCCGTGCAGTTCGGCTCGCTGCAAGAGATGACGCTCTGCCGCGCGGACCGCAGCAGCGCGCTCTTCCCGCCGTTCATCCTCCTCCGCCTCCTCTTCCTCGCTCCTCCTCGCGCGCTCTGTCTGGAGGCGGGGACAGAGGAGGCTTTATGGCCGACAGGTGACAGGAAGTGCAGCAGGTGGCTGAAACACACGAGAGCAACAAAGTCAAATTCAATCAAACAAGTGAATCATGACGTAATGACGGAGGTGGAAACAACAAGGTACATTTACTAAAGTACAGTTCTGAGGTACTTGTACTTTACTTGAATATTTGGATTGTCTGCTACTTTCAACTTCTACTTCACTCTCAGAGGGAAATACTGTACTTTTTACTACAGATTCACACAGGTGATACAAAATATAAATAACTAATACATTATGATGCATTATTATAGAAAATAGTTCAGGCGTTACAAGCATGACACCCCCCAACCTCCCACCCAACAGTCGGCGGTCCAGTTGTATTGTGGGAAATGTAGGCGGCAGGTTTTGACGACATCTCTTGTTCTGCTGCATCGATTTAGATTTGAATGCTAAATCTTTAGCGTGGTGTTACACAGAGTGATGCCCTTAACTGGGGAGACAGCTACAATCTTTTATTCGTATCCGTCCACCGTCCAGACTGCAGGACTGGACTCACTTTCACCTCCAACAACGTTAAACGGCATCATGTCGGACATCTCACACCCAACTGAGCAGATTAAAAGGATCTGAAAACAATGAAAAGAAGCCCAGCGTCTGTTTACGGTTAAACTGAGCCGACTGGAGGAAGAAAAGCTTTTATCTGATATTTGTAATATTGAAAAGAAGAGGTGGAGTGATGAAGCAGACTGTGTGGGTGGAGAAGAGACACCCTGAGGGGCTTCAGAGAGCGTCTCACCTCAGAATGAGGAAAATAATGAGGGTGACAAACATAAAAGCAGCTCATAAAGCTGCTGTAATTGATACCACACAAATCACACACAGTCACAGTGAAATGTTTGAGCAGGAAAACAAGTCTGCATGTATTATATATATATTATAATAATATATATATATATACTCCATGTTTTTTAATATTGATTCATAACGTCATTTATGAGCCATTTCAAGACACACAGACAGAATCCTTCATGTCAGGTTTAACCTGTCGATGTTCACACACACAGCAAAGACAGGCAGGCAGACAGGCAGACAGGCAGACAGACAGGCAGACAGGCAGGCAGACAGACAGGCAGACAGGCAGACTGGCAGGCAGGCAGACAGGCAGGCAGACAGGCAGACAGACAGACAGACAGGCAGGCCAGCGTATAAAAGAACGCAGGTAGACATGGTTGGAAGGGAGGGAACCACACACACACACACACACACACACACGCACACACACACACACGCACGCACACACACACACACGCACACACACACACACGCACACACACACACGTTCTAGGGGACATGTGGGTCTTTAGGTCAGCGCTCTGATGAAAAGTCATTACGCTGATTATCTGCTGACCTGCTGCTGGGACTTAACTCTCATCAGAGGACAAACCGTAACACAGTGACACAGATGAAGTCAAAGTGAGCAGCACTTCGTTTTACAGGTCCGGTACATGTTCTGAGACAGTTATCTGGGCCGGATTTCTAAGGAATCATTGATTTAAAATGTCCGTGAAAGAACGACTGTCTGGGTAACACTAGTGATTCATCGGTGTGTTCATTCTCCTTTTCCAGTTCTTTCCAGGAATCTGCAGATGAATTAAGATTAAATATCAGTTACTTTACGGGAAACTACT
This sequence comes from Enoplosus armatus, assembly GCF_043641665.1. Lineage (NCBI taxonomy): Eukaryota > Metazoa > Chordata > Actinopteri > Centrarchiformes > Enoplosidae > Enoplosus > Enoplosus armatus. Next base: position 890,421 of record NC_092191.1, on the reverse strand, counting down.
GAACGTGTAATATAAACTGCAGTACAGTGACGTGCTGCCTTCACTGCAGATACTTCAGGTACATTTTGTACCTGAACAGCCTGTAAACTCTCGGACCAACACATTCAACTGGGAGCGACTGTGTAACTAAACTAAAACCAGTCCTGCATGATTCCTCCGTGATGTCAGAGGGAGACGTGACTGAACGTTGAAGGTTTCTTGAACGTCGACACATGTTGAACGCTAATTTGCAGAGAGCAGCAGATGTTTCTCTGCAGGGGCCTCGATTCATCTCCAGCAAACAAGTTTCACACCTCGAACTCCAAAACACGAAGCCAGAAGACGGCTTCTTCTGAAGAGCACGTACAGCATGTGTTTGTTTGTGAAATACTCGTGTACTGCGCTACAAGACAGTACAAACGTGTACTCAGGTAGAGCTCAACTAATGCAGGACTTAACACATCGCAGATCATTGATTCAGTCATGATAATTCACATATACATTGGACCTGTTGTCATAGAAACATAAAGCACTTCTAATCAAACATCCTTATTGATCCTCAGAGGGGGAATTCAGACACTGCAGCAGCTCAAGGACAGCATTAGTTGAGATTATTAAGTCTTTATTAGACAGATGAGGAACAGGTCATTCGCTTACGTAGCATCAGATTAGCTCGATTAGCTCGACTGAGGAGAAATATTAAAAATACATCCATAAATGAGTTGTTAGTATTAATTTACAGTGTAAATGTATTTGATGTGACTGATTTTGTACATATCTTGACGTGGATCATTTCACTTTGAAGGAGAAATAAAGTCACAAACACATCAGACCATCACGTTTCCTGTTTATGTGGAGAATGACATCGACAGCCTTTAGGACTGAGATTTATTTAATGCTTTTTTATTGACATAGCAGAGATTGAATCAGCCATAACAGACCCCACAAAGGCCCCCAAAGATGTATTCTTCTTTGATAATGAGGGGGGGTCACGGCCTTTGAACCACGTCGTTAAATTTCCTCTCTGTAATTAACCCTCAGTTTAAGCCGTTAATGAGGAGTTACAAGGCGTCAACAGACCCCCGCCGCCCTGTAATTCACTGTGATGCACCAACGTCTTCCTCCCTCAGCCTGGAGAGAGGAAGATTAATGAGCTTTCATCACGTTCTCTCTTCATCCATGTACCACATTTATCTCTCAACAATATTATATATATATATATATACGTATATACTTTAAAATAAAAAACGAAATCCTGGAGAAAAAGAGAGTAAAATCTAAATGAAACGGAGGTGAAGAGTTTTAGTCGTTTGAGTCTCAGCTGCCGTGTTCAACATCGACCCATGGAAGAATAATCACAATCAAATGTGTGTGGTTGTCAACGGCAACCACACACAAGGGTAATGACAGAAACCCTGAAACCATTTAATCACCAGTTAAACTGATGGAAGCTGACAGGAATGTAGGACACTGAATGATTGACAGGTAGGACAGCAACACACACACACACACACACACACACACACACACACACACACACACAGTGATCAAAGGAATGAGGACACACACTTGAAGGTCACACTTGAATAGAAATTTGTTGTACTGATATGAAATCAATCAATAAGCTGACGGTCGTCTTTACAGAGACAATTCAACTCAGTCTGCCTGGAAACAGGTGTGTGTGTGTGTGTGTGTGTGTGTGTGTGTGTGTGTGTGTGTGGATATGTATTTTGTGGTGTATATATATATACACATATATACATATATACCAAAAGTCCACTGACACCAGCTGCTCCAGTGTGAACATCCGTTAGTTTCATATGATTGTAATCAGTTAACTTGGGCTTCAGTGAATAATGAGCGGCTGACCCTTTAAACACTAAACAATCAATCAATTAATTGGAGAAAATAACGTATTGATAACACACAGTACTGCTGTGATGGAGTAAAACTCATGTCTGAGGCGTTCTGTGTTAATTAAGGTCTTAAAGCAGGATTCTCTCCAAGAACGATGAATGTAACTGAAGTAAGAACCAAAACAGTGTGTTCAGTGTGTCAGACATCAGCTGGACTCTGGTGAGCTCCACAGCAGTACTACAGTACTACAGTACTACAGTACAGTGCCACAGTACAGTACCACAGTACAGTACTACAGACATCAGCTGGACTCTGGTGAGCTCCACAGTACTGCAGTACTACAGTACTACAGTACTACAGTACTACAGTACAGTACCACAGTACTACAGGCTGTCTGTGAGGACGAGGAAGCCACAGAAACGTCTGAAAGCTTGTGTGTGTTATCTCGAGGTATCTTAATGTTTCTGGCTGCTGAGTTGAAGCATGTTAACAGTCTTTCATGTTCATCGTCACGACATGACGTTTGTTTCCTCAGAGCCTCTGAGGAAGAAGAAGAAGGACGAAGGAGTTAACAGGTAAAGTTTGTCCTTCAAACGCTTCACTGCTTTTAGTGAAGCTTTAATCCAGCGATCAGATAATCTGTTCGACCTCTTTTATCAGCTCTCGACCTAAATATACAAACTGAACCCACGTTAAGGACACACTTACTGCTGTGTTGAAGTACATTTACTCTAAGTGTGTCTGTCTGTCTGTGTGTCTGTCTGTGTGTGTCTGTCTGTGTGTCTGTGTGTCTGTGTGTCTGTCTGTCTGTGTGTCTGTGTGTCTGTCTGTCTGTGTGTGTGTCTGTGTGTCTGTCTGTGTGTGTCTGTCTGTGTGTCTGTGTGTCTGTCTGTGTGTGTGTCTGTGTGTGCGTCTGTGTGTGTCTGTCTGTGTGTCTGTCTGTCTGTGTGTCTGTGTGTCTGTCTGTGTGTCTGTCTGTGTGTCTGTGTGTCTGTGTGTCTGTCTGTGTGTCTGTCTGTGTCTGTCTGTCTGTCTGTGTGTCTGTGTGTTTGTCTGTCTGTGTGTCTGTCTGTGTGTGTGTCTGTCTGTGTGTCTGTCTGTGTGTCTGTCTGTCTGTGTGTCTGTCTGTGTGTCTGTCTCTGTGTCTGTGTGTCTGTCTGTCTGTCTGTGTGTCTGTGTGTCTGTCTGTGTGTCTGTGTGTCTGTCTGTGTGTCTGTCTGTGTGTCTGTCTCTGTGTCTGTGTGTCTGTCTGTCTGTGTGTCTGTCTGTGTGTGTGTGTGTGTGTGTGTGTCTGTGTGTCTGTCTGTCTGTCTGTCTGTCTGTGTGTCTGTCTGTGTGTGTGTCTGTCTGTGTGTCTGTGTGTCTGTCTGTGTGTCTGTCTGTGTGTCTGTCTGTGTGTCTGTGTGTCTGTCTGTCTGTCTGTGTGTCTGTCTGTGTGTCTGTCTGTGTGTCTGTGTGTCTGTCTGTGTGTCTGTCTCTGTGTCTGTGTGTCTGTCTGTCTGTCTGTGTGTCTGTCTGTGTGTCTGTCTGTGTGTCTGTCTGTGTGTCTGTCTCTGTGTCTGTGTGTCTGTCTGTCTGTCTGTCTGTGTGTCTGTCTGTGTGTGTGTCTGTCTGTGTGTCTGTCTGTCTGTCTGTCTGTCTGTGTGTCTGTGTGTCTGTCTGTGTGTCTGTGTGTCTGTCTGTGTGTCTGTCTCTGTGTCTGTGTGTCTGTGTGTCTGTCTGTGTGTCTGTCTGTGTGTCTGTGTGTCTGTCTGTGTGTCTGTCTGTCAGGACTTCTGCTTGATTGGCGGCTGACACAGGAAGCAGCAGGGTGGAGAGCTGAGTGTGTGTGTGTGTGTGTGTGTGTGTGTGTGTGTGTGTGTGAGACCAGGGGGTAATTCATTAATTCATTAATCCTCATGAATATTAAATCCATCAGTTTCTCTTGTTGGTCATAAACACATCTTCATTCAGACTAACTAACAGATTAACCCTAAAGTTCCGTGTTGGGGTCCTGGAGAACCCCCGGTCCTGGAGAACCCCCGGTCATGGAGAACTCCAGGGCCTGGAGAACCCCGGATCCTGGAGAAACCCCGGTCCTGGAGAAACCCCGGTCCTGGAGAACCCTGGGTCCTGGAGAACCCCCGGTCCTGGAGAACCCCCGGATCCTGGAGAACCCCCGGACCTGGAGACCGACCTTTCCTGACTATGAGAACTGCTCATAAACCTTTGAAGTGCCACGTTATGGATTCACACTGGAGCCTTTTGGCCTCGACGAAGGACCGAACTTGTTTCCTCTACTTCATTACACTGGACGGATGCAGTACTTGTACCTTCTGTACTGTTATCTTTGAATGCGTGTTCTGTTGTTTCTGATGTGACTATGGGTCCGTCCCTGGATCCATCATCCAATAGATTTCCAGTTCTCCACTGACAGCTGTCCACCTCATACGTGCCGTTGAGGCTGATGACTCTGTGACTCTGATGAAGACTCAGTCGTCCTCATTGGCCCTTTGGTTCTGTTTGAGGTGCTCAACATCGGACCGTGCCGTGTTGTTAGATGTCAGATACTCTGTTAGTTCACTAAGACATTTCATATTTCAGACATATCGTGAGTCTCGGCTCAGCCAATCAGAAGTGATGAAGCGCTGGCGTCACTCCTGCTGTTTGTGTATCAGCTGCCAATCAGGCTGAAGTCCTGGGTTTACTGTGTGTGTGTGTGTGTGTGTTCCCTACAATATGGGGACCAAACAGCAGGTCCTCAGAGGGTGAAACCATTCAATTTAAGACTGTTGAAGTTAAAGTTGAATTATGAGATATATTAAAAAGGGCCACAGTATCAGTACAAATGGATAGTTATTACTAATTTGACAGTGATGTATTTAAGTTACTACATATTTAGTGCTCTAAAGAGTACTTTACAAAGTAAAATAGAAAATATCATCCTTTCAGATTTTAGAGAGTTTCCAGCTAATTTAAAGTTATAATCGTAAAGATTTTCATGAACTCAAACCCCATTTCTGTTTCTGGCAATAGCCATTCAATGTATTTACATTCTGTTATTTCTCTATATAGAGCTTTTCATTCTTAGTGGCGGGGTCCGCCATCTCCGAACTGGATTCAAGTTGTCTTCACACATGAGGGACTGACAGGAAACATTTAATCCAGTGTTACAGTTTGTAGTTTGATGTGATTGATGTCAGCCTCACTGTTAACTGAATGCTCTCCAGTTACTGCTAACACAACATTTCCTGCTGCTGCTGCTGCTTCACATTAAAACACTTCAACTGGACTTTCATTGTGAAGCACTCACAGGAAACACAATGTATGATGTTGTCAGTGGACGAGCTGTGAGATGAAGAGCTCCTGTTACTGCTGCTGTGTGGATATATTGTGTGTGCACATGGAGGCCGATTATTATTACTGACCAACGTCTTTATTGAAACGACCTGAGTTTGTTTGGCTGCACTGCACACCGATACACCGGCCGCTCTAACATTGGATTTCTGACAAAGTAGCTGCTCAGCCGCTGTTTGCTGTAGTATTAAACCACCTGTGGTTGCCATGGTAACCACAGGTACGGGAAGGATTATTACTTTAGGGTTACGCTTGACTTGAGCGGTCAGGATGGAGGCCTGGGTCGGCTCGGTGCAGGCCACAGTGCACTGGGAGCAAGAGGCAGGCAAACATCCTCCTCCTCTGTTTCTCTGCTTCTATTCATCCTTTTCTCTCCTCTGCAGTGCGTCCGTCTTCTTTGTCTCTCTCTCTGTCAGAGTTTGAAGGCTGTTTCTTCTTCTTTTGTGTTCCTGAAGCCGCTGCAGCTTCCATTCAGCTTCTGTTCAGCCGAGACGGAGCGCGCTAAGTGCTAATGGCTAATGGCTTCTTGACAATAGCATGGAGACAATACAATCAATAGAAAACATGAAAATACATGAGCACACACAACAACAACAACAATCTCCTCTCTAAGGTACATTATACTGAACACACACGTCAACAAACAAACACACACACGTGTACAGAGACGTGTCGTCACCTTGTAAAGTGAATCATTGCTATGACACAAAACACACATATAACACACAAAGGAGTCATCTCTTCAGGTTTTACTGCACATTTAATACACACACACACTTTAAAGAAGACAAGAAGAGTCGTCTTAAAGCTGCAGGGTTACTTCACGTCATCGCCAGTTAACCAGACTAAAGAGCCAGCTGCTACGCTACATGCTAACGGGGCAGTGAGACCGTTCACATCATATTGTTTAAATGGAGTGTCACGTCAGCCTTCAGTCGAATGCAGCATCAGACACAGCTGTGCTTTGAGCGCAAGGCTAACATCAGCATGCTAACATGCTCACCATGACAACATGCTAATGTTTAGTAGGTATAAGGTTCACCATGTTCACCATCTTTTAGCGTGTTAGCAAGCTGGATTGGGTCATAAAGCAAAGTATTGGACACATGAACATGTTGACCTGATGGTGGCGCTAGATGAAGAGTCAGAGGATCACCAGAGTTACTACAGTTCATCCTGAGGGGACCATGAAGGTCTGAACCACATCTCATCACAGTCCATCCTATTAAAAATTCTGAATTTATCCAACGAGTTCTGACTTCACCAGCTGCAGCTCTCTGATTGGATGTTTCTTACAGCAATGCAATCTGGGATTTGTAGTTGACCAAAGCTGATATTAACAGTCTGGTACCTTTTCATCAGTAAGGCAGCTTCTTCAGCTCAGTGTTCAGTAGCTTGTACTGATGAAATGCTCCAACATCGGCCCCACGAACAGGACTGATGCTGCCTGCTATAATCTGATATAATCTTTGGATTAGTGTTTCATCTGGCGGCCTCAGTGGGACTCAACACTGTCGTTGTTTTTCTGCACTTTTGGCCCTTTGATGCTGCTTCGGCCCAAATCTCACACAGTTTTGTAATGTTCATTTGCTAAAAGTGTGCCGGGTTCAGCCGTTTAACCGACCTTGTGTTCTGTATTAAACTGGGTCATAGTGGTGATCCATTATGGATGACGGCGTTGTATAACACACGATTGTGGTGAAAGTGGGATGCTGACAACACGTCCTTCACTGTGTCTTTAACATGTTTCAGCCTGGTGACACGAACTCCTGCACACATGGAACCAGGATTCAGTACGTCTGAATGTTTGGAGACTTTCAGGGCGGCTGCATGTTCCTCAGCTGAGAAGGACTCGCGCTCTGATGTTCAACCTTCTGCCTGATGCTGGAGATCTTACACTTTTATAGTCTTTGACACATTTCTAGCTATGGATTTATTATTATTCATTATTTATTATGTATTTTTACAGTGTGGTATTAGTACTATTACTGAAGTAAAGGATCTGAATGCTTGATTTGACTCCCAGCCGTCCACTCAGAGAGGACATCAGAGTCCAGTTATGTTAAGTTATGTTATGTTATGATCATTTGCTCAACATAAAATCTATCTATCCATCTGTAATTATCGATCTCCATGTTTTCATTCGTTTATTTGTTTGTTTGTTTGTTTGTTTGGGCTCAGGGGAAACTAAAGGAAACTCGGGGGAGTGCATTCCGTCCAGCAGGGGGCAGTAATGCATCAGTAAATATATCAGCTGCTGTAAAGCCCAGTCACGAAGAAGAGTCGTCTTCTTCTACGTGCAGCTGCTCCTGTCGTCTAGTCCACTTCTGGTTTTCTGTTCTTTGACTTTTAAAACTTTTAAAAACACATTCATTGAAGATGTCAGAAGGTCTGCGGGCGGAGCTGGAGGAATATCTGGAGACTTTAAACATCCAGACGACCTGCGTGGAGCACCCGCCGGTAAAACTCCGACAGAGTCCAAAGCTTTTCATCGGAAACAGCATGATATTGTGGTTGTTTTAAAGCAAAATTACATTTCTGACAGACGTTGTTGTAGCTGAATACATTGATGGAATATCAGAAACTGTACTTTCCATCGAGAACAAAACACCATTGAATCCCATTAGAATATTACTCATTTTTAAGATTCCTTGTTTATTGTGAATTGTATTAACATGTTTGGAGACAGTACATGAATCCTTAGAATTCACACTTCTATTCGGCGTAATTCAATACCCAGAGTGGCGCT
>NC_092191.1:842500-877500 GCF_043641665.1 Enoplosus armatus | reverse complement strand
ATGGAGATACAGGAAGAGAAAGAGAGCTTTTATTCTGTAATTCTCTCTCTCTCTCTCTCGTCTCTGTCTGTTGTCTCTCGCCCTTCGCTGTCTGTCTGGTTTCCATCAGTTGTGGTCCTGAGCTGCAGCTCTATCGCCGTGGCGACAGAGAGCAGTCTGGTCGCTATGGGAGACAGGCCAGAAATAAGCTGTCATTAGACGTGTGTGTGTGTTTGTTTCTCCCACATATAATAATAGTGATACAGAGCACTAAGTTAAAGAGCTGCTGCACTGTGTGTGTGTGTGTGTGTGTGTGTGTGTGTGTGTGTGTGTGTGTGTGTGTGTGTGTGTGTGTGTGTGTGTGTGTGTGTGTGTGTGTGTGTAAAGCTGTCCAGACCATCATTATGATGTAAATTGTTTTTCTGTTTTTTTAGTTTTCTGCTTCTCCACAGCTGAAGAGTCTCTTCACAGAACACATCAGTCTGCTGGGAGGAGGAGGAGGAGGAGGACTACAATACTGTTACTACAAAACAGTAGTACTAGCTGTTGCAGCTCCAGTAGTGTGTAGCACTGTAGTAGTAGTAGTAGTTGTAGTGCTGTAGCGGTTTCTGTAGTTTTAGTAATAAGATGTTCAATAGTCACACAGATGAGAAAAGCATCCGTTTTCTGCAGCATCACAGCTGTAAATAAAGTAGTTATAACTAGCTAACTGTATATAAAGTAGATAAAACCAGCTAACTGTATATAAAGTAGTTAAAACCAGCTAACTGTATATAAAGTAGTTAAAACCAGCTAACTGTATATAAAGTAGTTAAACTAGCTAACTATATAAAGTGGTTAAAACCAGCTAACTGTAAATAAAGTAGTTAAAACCAGCTAACTGTATAAAGTAGTTAAAACCAGCTAACTGTATATAAAGTAGTTAAACTAGCTAACTATATAAAGTGGTTAAAACCAGCTAACTGTATATAAAGTAGTTAAACTAGCTAACTATATAAAGTAGATAAAACCAGCTAACTGTATATAAAGTAGTTAAAACCAGCTAACTGTATATAAAGTAGTTAAAACTAGCTAACTATATAAAGTGGTTAAAACCAGCTAGCTGTATATAAAGTAGTTAAAACCAGCTAACTGTATATAAAGTAGTTAAACTAGCTAACTATATAAAGTGGTTAAAACCAGCTAACTGTATATAAAGTAGTTAAACTAGCTAACTATATAAAGTGGTTAAAACCAGCTAACTGTATAAAGTAGTTAAACTAGCTAACTATATAAAGTGGTTAAAACCAGCTAACTGTATATAAAGTAGTTGAACTAGCTAACTGAATATAAAGTAGTTGAACTAGCTAACTGTATATAAAGTAGTTAAACTAGCTAACTATATAAAGTGGTTAAACTAGCTAACTGTATATAAAGTAGTTAAACTAGCTAACTGTATAAAGTAGTTAAACTAGCTAACTATATAAAGTGGTTAAACTAGCTAACTGTATATAAAGTAGTTAAACTAGCTAACTGTATATAAAGTGGTTGAACTAGCTAGTTGAACTAGCTAAGTGAATATAAAGTAGTTGAACTAGCTAACTGTATATAAAGTAGTTATAAAGTAATTAACCTAGCTCCACCTCGAGCAACAGTAAAATGCTGCTCTAACACTGATGCATCATTAATAATGATGTTATTTATTATATTAGTCACATATACTTTTCATACTTTAAGTAGGCCTAAATTCAGCTTGTAATACTTCTGTACATTTACTTAAGTAGTATTTTAAATGCAGGAGTTTTACTTGTCATTGAGTACTTTTACATTGTAATATTGGTACTTAGTACTAGGATCTGAGTTTTAAAAAAATCACTTACTACAATATTTGCACATGGAAACTACTGCATGCTTAAAGGAAGTTTTTGGGAAATCTGCTTATTTCCTCTCTGGTGGAGCTTGATATCACTCTCATGTCTGTTTACTAAATATGAAGCTACAGCCAGTTAGCTTAGTTTAGCTTAGCTTAGCGTAAAAACTGGAAAAAGGGAAACAGCTAATCTCACCAGCTAACCAGCACTTACACTAAAACTGGGCCAATCCATAATGTGGCTGTAATGTACACTGCAGCCTGTAGGCGGCGCTGACAGACACTCAGACATTTCTTGTTGTTTCAGTTTCAGTTGACTTGTGTTTGCTCCTCTTCCTGCTGGCGTTTCATCTCCAATATGCAATTAACAAGAATACAACCCTCATCTGTTTCAGTAATTGGTTGGTTCATCCTGTGTGTGTGTGTGTGTGTGTGTGTGTTTACAGCCCAGCAGGGTTTCTATAATAATAACTTGTTTCACATTCAACTGCAGGAAACACTCGGCCTCATTAGATGCAGATAGCTCTGCAAAAGAAAGTAAAGTTTTTTCTTCATTTGACGCTGTGCAGGGAGACAGCCCAGGGTCAGAGGTCAGAGTTCAAAGGTCAGAGGTCGGCCCAGCACCCTGAGGTGGGGGGAAATTCAATGTCTTTCTCAAACAGCACTATCTGTTGCGGTGAGTTTCGACAGTCTGGTCATTTACCGTCTAAATCTCAGTTATTATGGAACTGGACACGAGGATGAGCCTCGTTTCACCTCCCACAGTTACACAGAAATCAATCAGCTGTTTGCATATCAATACTGGTGCCTGCTCCACCAGCTGCACACCTGTCAATCACACCACAACAGTTGTCATTACACACAGCTGTGGGTATTCACAGCACCCTTAGCATTAATTAATCACATGTACTGTAAACCATCATCGCAGTGATATCTCAATCATCATTATTGATCATCTTCCTGACGATCAGAGGTGGGTTAGGGTTCCTTCGTGGTCTGAAACAGTAAGTTCATCAAATTCAGGTTAAAAACAACAACAACGTATTTGCTCTTTGCTAACGGAAGCTGTGTACGTGTTTATTTGCATGTAGAGCGGGAAGCAGGATCCGATCCCAAGTGGTCACTGGAGACGCATGTGGAGACGCATGTGGAGACGCATGTTGATGCCAGGTGTGAACAGGGTCACGCACACACGTGCACACACATACACAAGACAGCGAATTGTCGTTTTTAGACTTCAGTGCTACAGATTTAACAAACCAGATAAAACATGTTAATCAGGGAGCTGTAGAGAGGCTGGTAGGTGGATTTTGTTGCCTTTGAACAGAGCCAGGCTAGCGATTTCCCCTGTTTCCAGTCTTTATGCTAAGCTAAGCTAACCATCTGCGGACTGTAGCTTTGTTTATTTAAGTTTATTTAGCCCTCATTTTTTCATCCCTGCAGTTCGAGGACCCTTTTCTTTAGTTCCCTTAATGTCTTTAGCTTTATCTCTCTTTACCTTGTTGTGTTCTGTTTGAGTTTCTTTGTGTTTTATTTTCAAACATGTCGAGGAAGAATTAGAAATACTTTCCTCAGTCAAAGACAGGAGGAGAATCGTGCCAGAGACAGAAATATAACAATCTCGACATGTCGGCTGTTTGTGTTGTTTCATGTATCTTCAAACAAACCTGCAGTGTGAGCTGGGATGTTTTATGCCGCATGATCACAGTCAAATCTTTTTCCTCTTATTGTTGGAAACAAACTCACCTGTTGTTTTTGCTCTGCAGCAGTGACTGACGCTTCCCCTTTAAGAGATCCAGGAAGTGCACAGGAGCAAGGGGGTATGGGCGGGGCTTCCTGGTTCAGGGGTGGTGCTTTTTGAGGAAACAGGTGTGTGTGCTGACAAGGATGATGTCATTCTCTGGCTGAGTCACCTGGGAGACGGCTGCTGTGTGGACAGAGAGAGAGATAAAGGAGGAGGAGGAGGCAACGAGCTGCCATCATCACTCCTGTTTTTTCTTTCTGAGGAGGCGTCGATGTGAGGAAGGAGGCCCAGCAGAGGAGCAGGAGGAGGAAGAGGAGGAGGAGAAGATTACTTGAATGTTGCTGTTTGTTAAGGTGAGAGAGAGACAGAGGGAATGAATGACGAAGATGAGTGAAAGAGAGAGAGAGAGATAACAGAGTTGCAGAGTAATTCTTTCCTTTCTGTGGATAAACCATCTCACCAAACTCCATTCAAATATCTGCTTGTTTTACCTCATCTCTTAACTGCAGAACTTGATTTGAGAGCTCAACTCTTTAAAGGACCATGTTGGTGTTTTTGTATGCTTCAGCTCAATAAGTAGCATCTGCAAGTGTAATTTCCATCCTCACTTTTCACCATTTTCCAAATGATCCCATCTGTGTTTACATACATGGCCATAAGTGTGTGGACACCCCTGTGTGTACTTTTGGTGTTTTTTTCCTGGTTTGGTCTCCAGGCCCTTTAGTTGGTTTCTAGAGCTTTTTTCTCTGAAAACAGCTACCTGCTTCTCTAATTTTCAGAGAGGGAGATGTTCAGGTGGACATCAATCTCATGTCACTATATTTCGTATGGAAGACATATGAATAAGCATATTTCCTAAAATCTTAAACTTAAGTTAAGTGAACTCACTGCATTAACCCTCAGAACATCTGTTGAACCATATGAAGAGTTTCATCCCAAAGTGATCACATGGTTCTGTTTTCTGGCTTCTAACTGGATGATATTTTGTTAAAATTGATGGTGATATCTGTGGAAACATCAGGCGTGTTGGCAGGTCTGGTGAGGAGGAGGAGGAGGAGGAGGAGGAGGAGGAGGAGCAGTTAAACAGCAGACTGGCTGCTTCAGAGCTCAGTCTATAATTTCTCCAGCTGCACTTTGGTTTAGTGGTCAGTTTGGCTTCGTCACTCCCTGTTTTTAGTCCTGGTTTTGGATTCTCTGTCGCCCAACTCACTCTAACTCTGTAGATGAACACTGCTTGTTTGGGACTTTTTGTTGGGAAACAACATTTAAAACAACATTTAAAACATTTAAGTTATCAGCAGTCCCACCGTCCCGTCTTTTCTCTGTAACCCAGGGTCGTTCATGGCTCATAAACTTTTCTCTTGTTGCTCTGACCTCTGACCCTGAACCTCCTCCACCTGTTTAGTGGAAGCCGGGGGAAACAAAAGAGCCCCCGTCTGTCTGATTTACGTGTTGGCTTGTTGGCTAACAGCTAGTCAGCAGTCCACCCTGCAGTCAGCTGGGTTTAGCTGACAGTAGAGTTCAGACAGAGTCCTACTCTGAGTTCAGGTCTGAGTCTGGAGAAACCTTCCTCCTCAGTTTTAGATCTAAGAGTGATTCATAAAGGCTTTCAGCTCTAAAAGTAGCTCCTGAGTCACTGAGAGCTGCTCACAGCAGTAATGTGTCTCATCACGTCAGAGTTTAGTGATAATGAAGCCAGTTATTAAGGAGTTCATCGGCCAATAACAGCCGAGATGACAGTTTGCACTGATGAAGATCTCAGCTGTCTGAATTATTCATCAAATCAAAAACGCTCTTCAGCTTTTTTAAGTGATAAACATATAAAAACTCAAACACATCACATGTCCGTCCAGTGGTTCCCAACCTAGGGGTCGGGCCCCTCCAAAGGGTCACCAGATAAATCTGAGGGGCCGTGAGAGGATTAATGGGAGGAAAGAAGAAGAAACGCAGTCCTGATAAAATCTGTCTTCAGTTTCTGGACTTTTCTCTAATCTTTTTTTGGACTTGTTGGATCATTTGACCTCTTTGGGCCTCCAACAGTTATTGAAATGAAACCATTCTCTGAACTCCAAACACGGCTTTATTCGTTTTTGTTTTAATAATGTCAAACCTTAATCTGAAAAGTAACTAGTAGGCTACCTGTCAAATAAATGTAGTGGAGTAGCAGTATAAGGTCACCTAGAAGTACCTCAAATGTGTACTTAAGTACAGTACTTGAGTAAATATACTTGGTTAGTGTCCACTGCTGCGTTCCCTGTAGTCCAGTCCAACATCTGATGTAGCTCTCCCTTAATCTCGTTATCAAGATGTCTTTTCAGAATCAGAATCAGAAATACTTTATTGATCCCGGGGGGGAAATTGTACAGTACCGGTGCTCCCATTCAAGATTAGAAAGCAGCATAAATTTAGAAATAAAAGTATGTACAAAATATAAAAATAAGAAATAGAAAATAAAAATATACATATTTACAATATTTAAGTGAAAAATAAAAGTAAAAAATATATACAACAGCAATGTATATGTATGTCTATATATATCTATATATATATATATATATATGTATGTATTACACTGTTATTTAAGAATAAGTAATAGTGAGGTAGTATGTGTAGAATATTTCCAGTCTCTTCCTATGTTCTGTACTGATATCAGGCTTTTACCTAATGTGGACTCTGATGCAGACCGCAGTCTACTAGGAGGATTTAGAAACTCTTGGATCATATTCTCTTCTTCCTCGTCCCTTGAAGATCAAAGTTCAAGCCCACACTGCTCCTGAGCTGTAAATGTTTCCAGAAACATCCTTCGTTCAGCTCTCAGATGACTTGAATACATTCTCTCTTTAAAGCTCGCTGATGACGTGTGTTCCTCACACCCATCGTTCATATTAACTATTGATTAGTGGAGCTTTAAAGATAATATAATAATAAAAGCTGTCACACAGCAAGTATGTGTTTGTAAGTCTGAATTGGAGTTAAAGGTGTCAGTGTGTGACAGACAAACAGCAGAGAGCAAACAGGTGACTAACACACACACACACACACACACACACACACACACACACACACACAGCCCGGGGCAGTTGAGCGTCATTTAATACACTGTGTGTGTGTGTGTGTGTGTGTGTGTGTGTGTGTGTGTGTGGTACCATCATATGACTGGGAGAGTAAACAGTGCTGATGTAACGTGGGGGAACGGTGAGGGTGATGTCATGCAGGAAGTGGACATAGTGAAATGAAGGCACACACACACACACACACACACACACACACACACACACACACACACACACTGTAACTGTACCATATGCGTGGTGTCACATGACAGTTTGTTTAGTGTTCAGCTGGTCCATCCAGAAGTGTTGAAGCCTTTCAGATTCACTCTCACTGTGAGCTTCTTGTTAGCCACGCTAGCAGCGCGGCTCTATGGAGGGTGACGTCGATCAGCTCAGCAACTATCAGATGGATCATTCTCCTCAGGTTGTCATGGTCCCCAAAGGATAAACCCTTCACACTTCTGTACCTGCAGAACCAATGACATCAGGAAACTGTCCTGTTTCTCAGTGTGGACACAGCAGCGTTTCAGTACACTGACGTTGTCTCATGGCAGCTACTGGACCTCGCTGTGTGCGCTACAGCCGTCAGGCCACGTTTGTTAGGTGACACGACGCTACATGATGTGTCTGTGTTTGTGTCGCTGTGTGAAGGCCAGCAGTTTGTTTGACAAGGTCCCTGTAAACTGTGGAGGAAAGTGACTGACTGCATTTACTTCAGCACAGTTTTTAGAGGTTTTCAGTCTCGTGGTTGGACCTGCTCAGGTTGGCAGCAGAGCTCCTGAAGTCCTGAAAATGTGCTATTTTTATTAAAGTTTATTATTAACTTGTGTACTGACATTCTGTATAATGAGTACTTTTGGTTGTTACGACCCAACAACATAAAACCAGATGTATTTGGTCAAACCAAGTTATTTATTGCACGGATCAGTTGAAGGTAACTTAGATTTACAAATGACAAACAAAGAAGGTGAACTACAAAAGGCAGACGGGCCTGAGGGTTCTGCTTAAACCAGAAGAGGACTCTGAGCTTTAACAAAGTCCACCTGACTAGATAAAACAAAAAAATAGAAATAAAACCTCAACTGCCTTCCCGGCCCTGCTCTTACCTGCCCCAACACATTTGAAGCAGCACTCCTGCTCCTGGTGTCTCTAAACAGAGGATGTCTGAGTGTGTGTGTGTGTGTGTGTGAGAATATCTAAACCTGGTCCGGTCCTCAGCTAGCTCAGTCAGTACTTATAGGATCTGAGTACTTGTACCACCACTGACTGTAAAACTACTTTGCTTTCCTAAAGAGCAAAAGTACTGCTGGTAATATTACTATCATCGTCATCAGTATTGTTTATTGTTAACTGGTTCAAACAGGACGCCCCCCCCCCAGTAAACACACACACACTCAGTGTCAGTAATGAGCAGGAAGCTGCAGCAGGTCAGCACAGTTTCCCTCATGTCTGTTTTGAGCCGCAGACTCTTTGTATTCAAATCACAGCAGCTTTTTGTCTGCGAGCTGAATGAGAGACGAGTCTTTGCTCTCACTTCACTGAGCTCTTTGTTCGTCATCACAAACCCTAAATCACAGCCAGCGGGACGGAGAGGGACAGTAACCATCAAACACCACAGTGTGAGGAGATGGAAGTGACTCACTGTTGTGTTTGAAAACACGTTCTGACAGCACAAACTGTCCGTTACACGGCCGCAGCTCCTCAGCGCAGCGCATGCAGCAGCGATCCGCACTGAAACTGAGCTTTTCAAACATTGTGCAGGACAACAAGGAACGAATTCATGCTCATATATGTCACAAAGACAAAGTGGAAACATTTTAGAAAAAAGTTAAAGTTGAATGATTTAACAACATGTTTCAAGAATAAAGTGGAAATATTAAAAGATAATTACTTATCTTACCACACCTTACTTTGTGGTAATTATCTCTCTTCATTCTCTAGTAAAATGTGATGATTATTAACTGAATCATTTTTGTGTTGTTTCAAGTGAAACCTCAACATTAGAACTGCACCTGGATGTGTTTTCAGTCAGAAATCCCATTCAAATAAATAGTTTTAATGTTTTAATGAGAAAAAGAAAAATTTGAAAATGTAAATAAAAGCAGCTGTTATGTCTTTAAGGCTACTTCAAAATAAAAGCATGACATGTGTGACATTAACTTTTACCTTTAGTGGAAAAATACACTTTTGTCTTCTTGAATGTGGCGTTTTCCTTCGCTGTGGGGGCTGTTTTCTTGCTTTGGCGTCCCTCTAATCACTGTTGTCCGTGTGCTGCGACCTCTGACCTTTGACCTCCTTCCTGCTGCTCCTGTTGAAGCTCACTCTGCTCGGTCCGATCCTCCCTGGACACAAACTAAACTTTAAATGTTCCAACATGGAAAACAGAAACAAGGAGCTTCTTCATTTTGGAGTCCAATTAATAATGAAGCATTTTTCAAACCAAACAAAGTGTGACACACGAGGGGGGTGGGGGGTGGGGGGGGGGCGAGGAAATAAAACACCATAGACGCCCATGATCAGAGACTTCCAGCAGACCTTGAAAGCATGTGTGAGCAGTTCAATGGATTTTATCCATATCGATGCTCCTGTTGAGCAGCAGAGGACATGAAACGTTACTGTGTTCACCAAACAAACGGTCAAAGAGAGATAAAGGGTTGGATATCTGCATGAGGCCGAAGGAAGAGCAGCACGTGAGTCTAGGTGGAGACAGGCGGTGTTGTCCTGCTGATGGGAGCGTCAGATCCGAACATGCTCATATACAAACAGTCACTCTGGAAGGACAGACTGATGAAACATGTTGTCTTTTAGACCTGAATGATGCGATGTTGGTCTACTGGTCAGCTTTCCATGACATGTTGTGTGGAATATCATGGCCCCCAGAGATGACCGCTGATGACCTGGGTGGCCTCCTGACCTTCCCTGTAGCGCCACCCTCAGGACAAACTTTAGACAGACTTTGGAGTTCTGTTGACTCACCAGATACCGTCTGTTTACTCAAACCTGCTCCCACCGCGTGAAGCTCCACAAACATCCACAGCGATAAACGTCACACATCAGCGCTGCTGTTCCTGCCTCACTGCAGTGGAACGTCTCACCAGGGGGTCAGAGTGGGCTGGACCCCCTCCTCTGCTGGAAACTCCTCAGAGATGTTCACATGTCACAGTTAGTTCATCTCAGTCTGTGCAGGTTTCATTCAGATGTAAGTGAAGTCAGATGGAGAGAAACATGCTAAATTCTATACATTTACATTACATTTACATTACATTTACAAGACCCCCCTCCTTCCCTCCTTCCCTCCTCCCCTCCTCCCCTCCTTTCCTCCTTTCCTTCTGTCTTTTCCTTCTCAATTCAGTTCACCTTATTCTGAAAATCTAGGTCTGTGGTGTCAAAATGCTCGAATCTAGATGTGGATCTACTTTTACTACTTTAAACAATGACTTAGCATTTTGTTGCTAACCAAAGAGACTGAGGCTATGCTTCCTGTCGCTGCTTCACAATAAAAGCCTTCCAGTGGTTCACAAGTGAAAGGCTTTTAATGTGAAGCTGCAGCAATTTGATTTGCATTAGTATGACTCACAGGATGTAGGCTGTTGGTATAAGTCTGCCATCCTCCCCTTCCTGTCTGCGTGTGACCGTTTTGCAGGGACGCCGTCGCTGCATCCTGGACTCAGCGCCGCCCGAGACGATTGTGATTGGTTTAAAGAAATACAAACAAGCCAGAGCTTAATCTTAATCTTCTATCCCAGAATGATGATGGGTTGAGCCAGACCTTTCTCCAAAGTGTGGGGAGGGATCTGGCTATGTGAGACTAGATTTGCATTAAACACAGTGATGGACTGAAGGTCCTGATAGGCACCAAAACTGACAGGGACAGCTGGTGCCGGTTCTGTTTATACTGGTTGTTTATACTGGGGTATCTGTTTGTACTTGTGCAGTCCAGCTCCGTATTTAAAGTATTTACATTTTATTTGTTTAATCCGTGTTGTGTTTTTACATGTGTTTTTGTACAAATTAAATGAGGTTAGAGGTGCAGATAGGAGGATTTTGTTTCCAGTCTTTATGCTAAGCTAAGCTAACCTGGCTGTAGATTCAGATTTAAAGAAGGATATGACAGTGGTCTCAAATAAGCATATTTCTCTAAATGTTGAGGTGAGATTGATATTGTTCCTTCCAAAGACAGTAAAGTCAGAAAGAGAGAATTTCCCAAAATGTTGAAATATTCCTTTAATTGCAAACAGCTGGATGATGTCAACAAATCTAGTGAGATTATTCCACTTCAAAAAGCTAGCAAAGGTTTTGTGCTTTGAAAATATAAAGATGAATACATTGAACATGTGTTTGTTGTATCTCTGTAGTTCTGAGGAGGAAGTATAGGAACCAAAACATTTCAACAGGACATAAAACCTAATTGATAATCCATAATGAAATCTATGGATCATTAAAGGAAGGAGCAGGACAGCCAACATACAACAAACTGACAGTCAAAGAACAGTTCAGCTGACAAGACCCGAATCATCCAGTCCAATAAGTAAGGCCTCAGTTAGTCCTGTTCAGCCCAGTTCAGCCCAGTTCAGCCCAGTTTAATAGAAACCAGGCTGAGGAGTTTCCACCAGAGGAATGTTTGAGGGCTGTGGTTCATATCTGTTCTCCACCCAAACACTCTGTGGAGCTCCAGACAAACTGAAAGCCATCTCCATCTCTCTCACATGTTTCATGCTCGAGTTTAAACTGTTCGCCTTCTTATGAAGCTCCGTTAACTCTGGTACATGTTGTGTTTTTATAAGCAGTAATACATGTGGTGCAGCAGCCAGTGGTGGAGTGCAACTTCAGTACATGTACTTGGTACTTGGTAGTAATAATAATAATTTAATAATATATATATATATATATATATATATACACTTTAATACAGTCACAGCGGACATTTACCTTATTAGTCTTACATGCCAGAGTATTTTTACAGAGAGGTTTAGTTTCACTCCTCCTGTTCTTACTAATGATGATCATCACCGTGAACTTTCTTTGTACAGCGTTTTTCAAAATGAGACGTTTTCTAAGCGTTTAACATGAAGGTGTCTGTGCTACTAACGTTATGATAATCAGTGACCTTCAGGGGTGCTGGGAGATGGACCGAGCCAGGCTAACTGTTTCCCCCTACTTCCAGTCTTTATGCTAAGCTAAGCTAACAACATCCTGACTCCTGTCTTTTGTTGTTGTGTTTATCTTGAAGTCCGTCTGGAGTAAAAGAGGAGACGGTGTGATGTGTGAGGGTGGATGGATGTCTTCAACTTCAGCTGCAGCGACGTCAGATCAGAGAACACTTCGATGTGTCGTTCTTGAACAAACACTGCATCTTGTCGTTTAATTTGGAGGACTTGTTGTGAGACTGGTGTCCTCCTCTCATGAGAAAGAAAATAAGTGCTGCTGGATGGGATACGTCTCTTGTTGTTGTTGTTGTTGGTGCGGTGGTTTCCAGTTGTAAACGCCTCTTTGTTTTCATCGTCTTGGTGACACAGAAACCATAAATCACTTTAATTATGTGGTGGTCTCATCAGTTTCTTTTGTTTTTAAGTAGCCACAGTGGAACTGGAATGATTACTGGTAGTACTGTTTATAGAAGTACTTCTGGTGGTAGTATTAATAAATGACAGTGACACAATGTTATATGGATATGTAAACATGTTTACAGCAGCTGATAAAGTGTTAATAATAATAAGAATGATTTAGTAAAACGAATGATTAAACACACTATAATGACTCGTTGCAGTGTGTGTATCAGTCAGGTTTATTATAATGAACTTGTTGGTTATGAACATTATGAGGCTCAGAGTCATCCTGCAGTATGTGTTGTGGCAGGCTGCGGTGAGCTGCCACGTATTGATCCTGACATGTCCTCCTGTGTTTCTACTGTGATCAATACCCTGATCAATAGAGGCACACACACACACTCTGCTGTTGAAGCACAACTTCAGCTCTGCTGCTCACTGCACAGTCAGCTCACAGGTTTAACTCCTGACTGTCTTTATTTTCAACACCAGACTCCATTTTCTAATGATAATTACTTAATTATAAAGTGATGATATACCAATGACCTCTTCATAAAGTTATTATATGATCAAATTAGCCAAAAGATGCATCATGTCTTTATCTACACGAACATAAATTAATAGTTTGCCTCCCCAGTTACATTTAGTCAGGGCTGCCCCCTTAAATGCACCTTAAATAATACACACAGACGCGTTAAGACGTGGTTAGCCTAGCTTAGCACAAAGACTGGAAACAGAGGGAAACTGATAGCTTCATCAAGGAGAAAAAAAAATCCACTTTACAACAAGTCCACATCTTATTAGTTAACAAGCCAGTGACCACTCCATCCTGCAGCCCCCCCCCCCCCCATTAAAAAAACAAACAAAAACAAACAGATGCTGGAGTCGCTGATGTCACATGTGAATACTGGAGAGAGTTTAAAATGAAGGTGTTCTGTCCCCCCCCACACACACACACACACACACACGCACACACACGCACACACACACACACACACACACACACGCACACACACACACACACACACACACACACACGCACACTCACATGTTGACACAGATGCGCGCGCTCGTGCTCGCGCGCTCAGTGCTGCAGGTACTAACTCCTCCCCCCTCCGTTGTGCCGCTTTAAACACAATAACCGCCGCTTCTCCGGAGCCGTGGACAAACTGGCTCCAGGTCAGCCGAGATTCCTGCTTCTCCTCCGGCGCACAGGTCACAGGTGAGCCGCTTCATGACCTCCATGTTGCTGTTTTTCCGTCTGCGTTTGTGCTTTGATGATGTCGGTAGATTTGAACGTAGCAGCCGTTACTCTCATTCACCGGCGTTAGCTAATACTACGTTGTCGGTACCGGTTACTAACGGGCTCGCTACGTTGGTGAACGTACACGGCTAACGTACGGATCCTGGTGGATTCGGTGTTTTAGTGTTTTTATCTGACTAGAAGAGAGAATATTCGGTGGAAACAGAGCAGTGATGCTGCTTTGCCCTCATTGTTCTCCGTGAAGTTTGCTGGAAGTGATGTAATGTAGCCCCGGTGCGTACTATGAGGAGCGAGCACCGCGCCGGACTCCGTTTAAAAAACAGCCTTTTAAATGCTACATTGCTGATCAGCAGCTGTCCGTATGGTAGGCGCTAATGTGGCCTTGTGTGCTGTGGTTAGTTTTGCATATAGTTAACACGCCAGTTATAAATATGTTGTCATGAAAACTCCCGGCATTTGCTCCCGGTGCTCCTCATCTCTGCTCTGGAAGAAGGAAATTACGGGAATAGAAGCAGCTTTAAAAGTGACGTATTTTCTTTCCAAATAAGTGCTGCGCGGTGGATCTCATTTGTGCCGATTTGAAGAGTGGTCCATGTGGATTTCTAGAAGTAACTGATTACTGTTCCTGGACGAGTCTACATTGGCATGTAAGCTAAGAAACTTTCAAGTGTTCAATTTGAGAAGGGAGTTTGATGTGGGGGGGTAGGTGTTAACGTTAGAATGAAAACGTTTAACGGGGCAAAGATGCGATGCAAGATTGCGTTATAAATGACTTGTTAGATCAGCAGTGTATGAAGAAACCGTTAAATACAGTTATCAGGTTCACATGATGACATGACTTGTTGAGCTCATTTCCCACAAACCCCGTCAGACATTCCTGTGTGCAGACTGAAGTCTCCCGTGGTCGAGACTCGCTGCTCACTAAGAATCGTTAGTTCCAGTGTTTCAGCATGAATCATCATTGTATGAGGCAGGGTTTTAAAACAGAGGTCTGCTCGTCCTGGTTCAGAAATGAGTGAACCTTCATCACTTGTCTTGAAGTTTAGAGATGCGGTGCAGTGGAGTCCAGTCTTCTGCAGGAATGAAGAGTTTTACAGTGTGTTGGTGACTGAGAGTGCAGCCGCTGAGCTTTAAATTAAAGGGACGTTATTCAGCAGTATTCATGGGAAAATAATGTGTTGAAAGAACAGGAGGAGGAGCCCCCCCCCCCCCCCCCAGTCTGGATGATTTACTGTTTATTGATGGAAGCTGCTGCTGTGTGGAATGTGGGAACATCAGAACAATGCACTCTCAACAGGACAAACAACGCAAAGTCTCTTTTGTTTGAGACTTGTAAATGAGTTTGAATTTAGCAAAACTTTACGGTGATGACACGACTCCGGGGGTCTCTGCAACCGGCTGATCGTCAAGAAATGGTTCCAGCGCGTAACTCGAGATACGACGTGTCAATCAGTGAGCTTCAGACGTGTTGGTAGGTGGGTTTCTAAACTTTGGACAGAGCCAGACTAGCTCTTTCCTCTTGCTTCCAGTATTTATGCTAAGCTAGGCTAACCGCACCCTGACTCCAGCTCCGTACTTGATACACAGACATGAGATTGATATCCATCTGAACGCCACACTCTCAGAAAGGAGAATAATAACATTTGACTGTTTCACGTTCTCAAATGAGAAGTTGCTGCGTTTCTTAGTCTCATACCAAATGGAATATTTTTGGGTTTTGGACTGTTGAATTGTGGTGGACATTTTCCACAGTTCTGTGACGTTTAATAGACCAGATGATTAATCGATTAATCAGTGAGACGTGGAGGGAGGGAGATGGTCAGCTGGTTAAACCTCAGTTCAGTCTCTCTGTGTGTTTTATTATTTTCATATTTGTCTGTTTCTGTCAGAACACGAGGATGAGTTTGGATCTCAAGCTGCTGCGCTGCCTCAAATCATTCTTTTATGATCGTCTGACAAAATAAACAGAAATCCTGTTTGGACATTTAAAGTGAGGCATCACACAGAGTCACGTCACAGCGTCTGCTGCTGTCTGTATGAGCTGCACATGTGTTGTCCGTGTGCTTGGAAAACAACTTTAAACTGTGTAACTGTAGAGGACATTGGAACCAGGACGGACAACTGCCAACGTGACTTCGTTTTTTAAACAGAAATTGTTGATGTATTTAAAACGTGACACTAATCAGGGCTTAAATGAAAGCGCTATACTTAAAGCATCTGTTTTGGCTGGAAGTCGCTGACTGAGACTTACAGTCGCTCTTGAATAATCTTTATTGTGCAAGATGCTTGTTTGAGACCCAGAGTCAGTAAGAAGTCTTTCGTCTCAGTTTCTAGCTGCGCGCCGCTGTGTTTTCGTCATAGCATTCATCCGAAGGTGTCCTCCCCTGTCTCCATCAGTCCAGACTGTATCTTCGCGTGCAGCAGTCGCAGCTTTGAGCCCCGACGGTTCAGACCAGAGCTGAAGTGTCCTTGACTGAGGCAGCGCAGACTTGTCTGAGAGTCTCAGAGGGGGACGACAAGAAGCTAATTCCTCCTTTCACTGGGTGGAATTAAGTGATTGAAGTGCTCCACATTCCCAAATTCTCTGAGTTATTTTGGTGCTGTTGCAGCTCTGAAGGACGGCTGTATATTCATGAGCTCTCCTTTTAGTCATTAGGCCCCAAATCTTCCCCCAGACTGACTGCCAACGAGGTCATCAGCAAGCACAGCTTCAGCTCCTGCGCCCAGAAAGCATCTTAGAAAATATTAGACTTCACACAAGAAATGATGCACAGATTGAATTTAAGTCGCGTCCTCAGGAAACACCCTTAAATAAAAAGGTTTATCTCTAAGTGCACGGAATTACTGACGACGTCTATCTGTAACCTCATTTTCTCCTTAAGAGTTGTTTCCTCTTCCTCCTCCTCTTCCTCTCTACCTTCTCTCTCTGGGATTGTCCACCGTCACCTCATGCTATAATATATGAGTCTATATGAGACTTTCCTCCTTCAGTCTTTTAGAAATACTGATGTTGATTTGATGGAATAAACAGGTGTTCGCTGGAGGCTGCTGGGTCATCAATGTTAGATCAATCGACTTCGAGCTGAACTGATCAGTAGGTGAATCAATTGGTCGATTGATAGGCATCCATTTTGATTTATCTTTCCAGCCGTTGATCCAGATCCAGCTTCTCATTTGTGGGGATTTGCTGCTTTTCTTTGATAGTAAATAGATTTTGGACTGTTGGTTGGTTGAAGACGCCATCTTGGGCTGTCGGATATTGTGACAGGCATGTTTACCTATTTTCTGTTCAAGACTTACGTACGTTAATGTTCCTCATGACTTCGTTCAGACGTGACAGGACAAGAGTCTTGTGTGTTTTCTGGTCTTTTATAAACTGCATCACTGATGGATTTTAAAACTTACGCTGAAGTCTTAATGGGGCGGTTAACGGGGGTTGTGGCTCAGGAGGTAGAGCGGGTCAAAGTCCATGGGCTGGACCCTGAACCCCAAATGGTCGGCCAGCACCCTGCGTGGTAACTCGCTGCCTTTGGTGCGGGAAGTCCTGTCCCTCACTTCCTGTCTTTGCTGTACTTTAGCTGATTAATACAGATTAATAAATAATGCACCCAAAAATAATACATGTCCAGTAAGCCAACGCAGTGAGCGGGCATGTGTGATAGCATGATTCAGGAACAGGAACACTTGACATTCAAAATGTCTGCTGTGAGAAGGCCTTCTAATACTGCTGTCGTCATGAACGTGGAGTCGCTGCAGCTCTGCTGCTCTCAGTGTGTTCACTTAATGTCCCTGATGAGGAGCAGTCACTCTGGACAGCAGTTCGGTCAAAATTAGTTAGAAAATGAATGAAGTCTGGCAGCTGTGAAGTCACCTGACAGACCAGACTGAATCACTGTCTGTCTGTCTGTCTGTCTGTCTGTCTGTCTGTCTGTCTGTCTGCTGCCAGATCCTTTATCTCTGCTTCACCATGTCCCAGTCCCAGTGTCCCCAGTGTTCCCAATAGTACCCAGTCTCTTGGCAGCTCTCCTGTCAGCCTGCAGAGTGGCTGCATGGAGCCGGCACTGAGCCAGCCTGGCGAATTAGAGGTGATTATAGCACTGTGTGTGTGTGTGTGTGTGTGTGTGTGTGTGTGTGTGTGTGTGTGTGTTGTGGCTGTAAAGCCTCTGCGACAGACTGCCGTTTTGTTATATAACCAATTTTACACCAAATCAGCGTCAGTGCTCACCAGGAGAGGAAACGACCTCTAACCAGCTGAACTAATCCTGACTCTCTGATTGGTTAGTCTGCCCTCCAGGTACACAGACGTCACCTGCGTCCTGTTTCGCTCTCTGTTGTCCTTCATAACTCATGTGTGATGTTGACGTGTTGAAGCAGCATGTCGGTGTAATATTGACGTTCACATTAGAGCTCACATGTCCGCTTCCTGCCGATACATCAGTGAGTAACACTTGTAACGTGTTTACAGACACTTCTGATAATCAGTTAATCGTTTCAGTCTGTTTTCAAGTCATCACTGTGGCCATTTTCTAACATTTCATAAACTAAATGATTAATCGATAATGAAAAGCCCTAATTCTGCTTTTGATTTTAGAATGGTGATTTTCCATTCACCCCCATGTTATCGGGGATACCTCCAAACCTGGACGGATAAAATGTCCTGAAGAGTTTATTAGTTAGTATTAGTATAGTGACACGGTGATATCAGTCCAGTCATTCGGTGTGAATGTCACCAGGGTCTGACTGCCTCTCACTTGTTCTTAATTTTGCACTTCTTCCCCTTTGAATTAACATTTCGCTGGTGTTGATTCGACCTTGGGACCCTGACGTGTTTCTGTAGGATATAAAAGGCTGTAATTACTCAGGAGGAGGCTTTAGACAGAGATCTGGCCTCCTCGCTGCTGTGATGTGATAGCAGCTGGTAACGGCTTCTCCATGCTTCAGAAATGTCATCAAGGCGTTTTGTCTCAATAAGCTTCTCTCAAAGCTTTTCACACCAGGGTCAGCAAGGTTCAGGTTCACCAAGACCAGAACCCCTCCTGAGGGGAGGGGAGGGGAGGAAGAGATGAACCAATGGCAGGAGTTTCTCTGTGAACTAACTCGAACCAGTTGAACCAGCTGGTGGTCTAACGTGCTCTGATTTCGTGGATTTTGTAGTTCTTGTCTTGTCCGTCAGCATTTGTACTCAGTTGGTGTTATTTTTACTCTTTATGGATTTAACAGAACTTCCTTACTTACTGATGCAGATGTTGAGGGGTCACTGTGAAACACAGTCGGTCTCTGTCTGTGTCCCTGACGTCTCACAGTGTCTACAGTAAGCCTCGGTCTCTGTGACAGATGGAAATATGGCAATAACAAAACAAGACTTCAGAAGACGTCTAACCCGTCTTTTATGAAGTAAACGATTGATTGTAGAGCTGAAATGATTACTTGATTATTGGTGGCTGCTGCTTCATGCTGCTGAAGGCTGTGTGATCTGTTGTTGTTGTTGTTGTTTACTCACAGAGAATAAATAAACAAGACAACAAACTAAACGCATTCAAATTAGAATCCAGAGAAATCGGAGATCAGAGGATGACGACTCTGAGCTGTGTGATGGTCCTCCATTCATCCTTCTACCACAGCGCGCACACACACACACACACACACACACACACACACACAGTGTAATCCTGTGCAGACAGACAGAGTCTGATCAGGCTAATCCCTCCTCACCTCCCTCTGCTCTGACCGGCAGTTTACCTTTCACACACACACACACACACACACCCATCTCTCTCCGTGTTGACTCATTTATGAACATAATTATTTATTTACTGCAGAGCTAAAATGAGGCAAATTCCCAGAGATTGAATATAAAAGTTGTTTTTGAGCAGGTTTGCTGAGCATCATGGGAGTTTGGACACGAGAGACGTCTGTTTTCAGCAGAGATGGAAGAAGTACTCCGGTCTTGTACTAAAATGTAGTAGAAATACTCTGTTACAAGAAAAAGTGCATTCAAATTCAAAAGTATTTGCCTGAAAAATATACTTAAAGTACCAAAAGTGAAAGTGGTCATTATACGTGTGTGTGTGTGTGTGTGTGTGTGTGTGTGTGTGTGTGTGTGTGTGTGTGTGTGTGTGTGTGTGTGTGTGTGTGTGTGTGTGTGTGTGTGTGTGTGTGTGTGTGTGTGTGTGTGTGTGTGTGTGCGCGTGTGCGTGCGTGCTTTGTCGTCCTGTCAGCTGATCCCTCCTGTAGTAAACGGGAGTGACACACCCCTGGTCTTGGAGCACGCACACACACACACACACACACACACACTGTGAAGTAGCTTTACATCCTTCATTATATTCTCATGAAGTTATTCTTTCTGTTTTGTTTTATTTTGAACAAGTAAAGTAACAAATACTCGTCGTGACAGAAACGTCCGTACGGGCTGAAACTGTCGGCGCAGTGTCGCAGTCTGCAGATGTAACGAGTACTATTTAAAAGGTACTTCAAATACACTTTAAATCAACACACTCTTGGTTACAGCCGAGTCCGTTTGTTGACTGTAAATAGAGTTTGGTTCAGGCCGCTGCTTCCATTTTGGATCCAGGTCACGTTTGTAAAACCCGTGAACATGATATCTGCTCCATGAGACTCCACATGCTGCTGCCACTGTGGTGTCTGTCGTAAACACAACGAGCCGATGAAGTACTCAGATTCATCAGGTATTTAATTAGCTGAATTTGTTAAAAAAAAAAAAAACATTCCTGCCTGGAAAGTTGATCAGTTAATTAACAGAAAACAATCAATAAGCAACTATTTTCATAACAGTTTAAGCTCTCTATGTCCGGATTTCTTCTTTGTCTTATGTCATCATAAATTGAGTATCTTTATGAATCGTGACGGGCATATGTATGTATACGACTGGCAGAGAAGAGGAAGTGCAGAACAGGAGGAGGAGGAAGAGGAGGGTCTCCTTGAGTCATTCCACCGTCTGCAGAAGCCTTAAATGATCTCAATATGAGAGCTCAGATCCAGGTCTTACAGGTCCTGCTGTTAGTGTGTTGTCTTTCCTGAAAGCTTGTCATGGAAGAAGCCATTAAAACTGTTTGTCCTTCTTCTCCTGCAGGCCGAGCTGCGTCCTGTCAGCCTCTGACCTCTGACCTCTGAGCTGTTGGTGAGGCTGAGTGGTGATGAAGATGAGGATGAGGTGCGGTCACGGCTCAGCTGCACGTGTTGACGTGTGAAAGGAGGGCAAAGGTCGGCGCACCTGCAACACGAGGACACTGAGAGGGAAGAGTCCTTGAAAGTCCTTTAAAGCTCCTTGAAATACAGAATAAAAAAGGTGTTATTCATTTGAAGGTGGATCTAAAAGGATCCTTGAATTCAGAACCAGTGGAATTTAAAACTGGAAACATTGAACCGTTGAAGTTTCACACAGAGGATATAACATTTACAACGAAGGACATAAAACCTTTGGAACCTTTGATGGATTTTTTTAATATTTCATTGCAATTATTGGAAATGAGTTCAAGTTAAAGAACATTAAACTGCTCAAGAGTTGGTCTGTTGGGAGTCTTGGTCTTGTTTTGACTCTCCCCCTCTCGGCCGGAGGAAATGGATCCGTCTCCTCCCATACGAGAACGGGCGACAGGAAGTTGACTCCTGCAGGGGGCGAGGCCGAGAGACAGACCAGGAGAGAGAGAGAGGAATATGTCGTGGAAGAGGAACTACTTTGCGTCAGGAGGCGGGGGTGGAGGAGGAGGCGGCGCCGGTGGCAGCGGTGGAGGGATGCAGGGGATGTTGACGCCTCGCACCATGACGTCCATCGCTCCCAGTAAAGGGCTGAGCAACGAGCCGGGACAGAACAGCTGCTTCCTGAACAGCGCCCTGCAGGTACAAGCGTCACTTCTTCTTCTCTCTTCCCTCTTTCACGCACATACGTACAACACCTTTCTCTCTGACCTTTGACCCCCCGTGTTGAGCGTGTCACTTGTAGTAGTTCAGTGTACCTGCTGAGGGTCTCGGGGTCACCTCTCTGAAACAGAGTGTCTGAGGACGTGACGTATGATTTGATTAAAGAAATTAGAGCTACACCTGAAGATAGTTTTCACTATTGATTAATCCGCAGTCTTTTATAACACCAGTTTCCCCTGAGCCCAAGGTGACGTCCTCTTCTGTCCAACCAACTGTCCAAAACCCACAGATACTCAAGTTAGACCTGAAACGATTAGTCAATGAATCAATTATTCAATCAACAGAAAATTGATCAGATGAAATGCCATTGGATGTCTTGTTGTTGGACTGTTGATCATGAAGACGTCACCGTGGACTGGACACTGACGGACATTTTCTGTACAAAACGACAATTGAAAAGCATCATATATTACATTAATCAAATATTAATTTGTCATTTTTTGTTTTATAAACATCCTTCAATACACCTCACCTACAAATATGATCAATATATTGACATCACCAAACGCTGGGTTTCCTCCTTTGTGATGCCTTGCCAGGCCTTTACTGCAGCTGTCTTCAGTCGTTGCTTGTTTGTGGGTCTTTCTGCCTTAAGTTTTGTCTTGAGCAAGTGAAATGCATCGATGCTCGATCGGGTTGAGATCTGGTGATTGACTCGGCCATTGCAGAATATTCCACTTCTTTGCCTTAAAAAACTCCTGGGTTGCTTTCGCAGTATGTTTTGGGTCATTGTCCATCTGTACTGTGAAGCACCGTCCAATCAACTTTGCTGCATTTGGCTGAATCTGAGCAGGAAGTATATTCCTATACACTTCAGAATTCATCCGGCTGCTTCTGTCTTCTGTCACATCATCAATAAACACTAGTGACCCAGTGCCATTGGAAGCCGTGCATGCCCACGCCATCACACTGCCTCCACCATGTTTTACAGAAGATGTGGTGTGCTTTAGATCATGAGCTGTTCCAGTTCTTCTCCATACTTTCTTCTTCCCATCATTCTGGTACAGGTTGATCTTAGTCTCATCTGTCCAAAGAATGCTGTTCCAGAACTGGGCTGGCTTCTAAAGTCTAATCTGGCCTTTCTATTTTAGAGGCTGATTAATGGTTTGCACCTTGTGGTGAACCCTCTGTATTTACTCTCATTAAGTCTTCTCTTTATGGTAGACTTAGATACTGATACACCTTCTTCCTGGAGAGTTCTTCACTTGGGTGGATGTTGTGAAGGGGTTTTTCTTCACCATGGAAAGGATCCTGCGATCATCCACCACCATTGTCTTCTGTGGACATCCAGGCCTTTTTGAGTTCTCAAGCTCACCAGTGCGCTCTTTTTTTCTCAGAATGTACCAAACTGTTGATTTGGCCACTCCGAACATTTCTGCCATCTCTCTGATGGATTTCTTCTTTTTTTTCAGCCTAAGGATGGTCTGTTTCACTTCCATTGAGAGCTCCTTTGACCTCATGTCGTGGGTTCACAGCAACAGCTTCCAAATGCAAATGCCACACCTGGAATCAACTCCAGACCTTTTAACTGCTTAATTGATGACAGGTTAACGAGGGACGAGCCCATGCAGCCTTCTGAGTCAATTGTCCAATTACTTTTGGTCCCTTGAAAAAGAGGCGGCTACATATTAAAGAGCTGTAATTCCTAAACCCTTCCTCCAATTTGGATGTGAATACTCTCAAATTACAGCTGAGAGTCTGCACTTAAGCCCATATTGATTACATAACTGTATCCTGAATATGTTTTCGCAAACAGCTAAAATAACAAAACTTGTGTCACTGTCCAAATATTTCTGGGCCTAACTGTACCTGCCGTCAGCATGCTGATGTTAGCGTTTCGCTGTGTCACAGTACAGCGTCAGAGCTGCGAGCGTGGCTGCACACGCTGGATGACTTGAGCATTAATGGCCCTGGAAGCTGCACTCATTGATTGTCTACTAAACTGCGAACACTGTCAAAATGCTTGTATTACACAGCAATACTGTGGCTGGAAGCATCCAAGACTGGAGTCTGCACAACCTGCAGACTGGAGCCCCTCAAAGCTCTTTAATCTGCGGCTCCACCACAGTGCCTTTGAGCCAGTCAGTCAGTCAGGTGACTCCACCATCCACTCACACATAACAACCAGTCTGATAACCTCCTCCGTATCTGTGTGAGCCTGTAATGAGCCTCTGCTGCTCCAGGATCAGCCTGTAACACCTCCCAGACTGCACTTATTTATGACTCATCAGCTTTTTAAGGAGGAGGTGTGTGTGTGTGTGTGTGGGGGGGGGGGGGGGTGGTATTGTCTGCCTCTGCCTGCCTCAACAGTCAGAGTGAAGACGTGTGAGGGATGGAGTGTGTGAGAGCAGTAATTATCGGTGCTGATGGTTTAAACGGAGGCTGGCTCATTAACCCTGCGGGGTGGGGCGACGGTGTGGGCTGCTGAAATGACAGACTGAAGAGGCTGAAGAGGAAACACTCATCACATCGTTTGACTGAAGCTTTTAGCTGCAGAGACGTCACACAGCCAAAGGTCATTTCTGTAGTTTGGGTGAGGCTAATGAACATCTCAGGAAAACTCCACTCCAGCATGTGTCCAGGTGTTGGGAAGAACTTCTGCATCAGAAAGTCTCCAGGGGTTTGATTTCATGAATATCTCAAGGATTCAAACTTTAAAACGCCTGAAAACTTGGTTTCAGATCTGAAAGGATTGCTCAGTTTTTCTTTTTCACTACATATGAAGTATCTTAAACATGAAACATGAATTAAAATGAGTAAATATGATCCTCCTGTGCTGCTACTGTGGCCATGTTTTAATATATGTTTGACACTGCAACTGTAGAGAAACGCATCCTTCACCTGTCTGTTAACCAGCCCACATGGTCACAACAGTGCCCTCTAGTGTTGCAGCTGCACAGCAGCAGTGCTGCACACATGCCGTGACACGCTTCTCATTAACAGATTCATACAAAATAAATAAATACATTTAAAATATCAATACAATCGCTCCATACTTGTTTAAAGTAACTTGGTGTCACAGATATAGCAGAAACAGAAGAGGGAAGGAGGTGCGTTCCATTTCAGGAAAGAGTTGGTCAAATAAAGCAGCTTAAGGGCTGTTGCTTTCATTATCCATTAATCTACAGCTTGTTTTTCCGATGAATCGTTTGGTCTATAAAATGTCATAAAGGTAGTGATATATGCCCGTAAGACTGTCCCAGAGTCCAAGGTGAGGTCTGCAAAGTAAACTGAATACCTTGTGGACTGTCGCATTAGTGAAAAGCAGTAAATCCTCATGTTGGACAAGCTGCCGTACAGCCAGCATGTCAACAATTACTAAAACCGTCAGTCGGTTGAAAGAGATAGTTGCTGATGAATTTTCTGTCGGTCGACTAATCGGAAGTCTTCATGTGAAGCTACAGAACATTCCCTCTTATGGGTGTTTCTCCTTTTTACTCCAGTAGAAATATACTAAACATAATATGTAATAAACATATTCGAAACAAGTTTAGAACTATTGCTAATTTTCAGCTCTTGTCCCCAGTTGGGCTTTACATGAACACAATGTGTTCCAGAGTTGGCAGCTTCTACAGACACTGACTGAGGTAACTATCGGCCTCAGGTATCACTCTGCTGCCCTGCAGGATCTGAACCCCCCCCCGAGCCCCACACTTCCTCCTGACTCCTCTGCACCAGCCACCTGCAGAACTTGACCAACCTGAGTCCCTGCGGCCCCTCCAGCCCCAGCGGCCCCTCCGGCGGCCCTCTGTCCGTCCATCTTGGCTCGTCACTGTTGTCTAATGTCAAACCGCAGTGATCTGCAGGATCGGGAGCCTGCGGGCCGCCGAGCTGAGTGAAGTGGAGGCGGCGTGGCGTGGCGACGGACCGGAGGAGCCGGCAGGAGGCTCAGCAGCTCCGACGTGTGACGAAGACGAAGTGAAGAGGAAGAACATCGCGGTAACGAGCAGCTGAGACCTTTGCTTCAGCTGTTCACACACCTTCATCCTCCTCATCATCCGTCTGTCTGTCTGGGTCACCACAGCTGACTCGCTGTGTTTCACTTTATTTAATCGGGCCCTTCATCACAGAGCCTCTCCAGGATGGCACGCTGTGTCTGCAGGTTTGAACACCGTCGTCACGGAAACTGTGGCTCTGATCAGTCCGTCTGCTTCTAGATGGATTTCTTTCCTTCGGGCTGGTTTGAGGTCGTAGTTGTGAGAACCAGAGAGAGAGAATCCACCAGAGTTTAAACCTCATTTTGTGTTTCTGTGGGTGTGAGCAGGGACAGCGTGTTAAAGAGACACTTTCCTTGAACGCGCCTCCTTCAGATATTCAAAAGATGCATTCAAATCATCGGTGCAACCCCCCCCCCCCCCCCACTGCTCTGACCCAACATCGCTCCATCGTCCCTCCCATTACACAGATGTCCATCTCAGTTTTTATTGCTTCATGTGGTTTTTAGGTTCCTGTTCGGGTGTTGGACTGCATCATCATGCACTGATTAAATAACTTGACAGAAAACATAAAGTGGACTCAACATTGACTGTCTCTCTGGTTAAGTTTCACAGAAAGGAACTGATATTAGAGCTGCAACGATTAGTTGATCTCTTGTGATGATAAATAAACTGAATGTCTTTGGGTTGTTGACTGCTGCTGTGACACAAAGACATTTTATAGACAAAATGATGAATCAATTAATCGATGATGAAAATAATCATTAGCTGCAGCCCTAACTGAAACTGATGGATAACTTTATGAAAATGATTTGTAGTTTCTGGGGTAAAACATGTAAACCTGGCAGTCTGTACTGAGGGTTTGTTACCTGACCGACCTGCTGAGCGCTGCTGCATCATCCTGCAGGAACAAAACAACATATTGGACCTGGTGGGGGGGGGGGCAGGAAGGAGAAAACAAACACACCCAAAGTGCTGACGCGACAGTATGCTTCACCTCAGGGCTTTCATTCCAACATGCTGTTGATAAATGACTAGAAATCATGAGGAGAAGCCTTTTTAAACTCCTTTTTATTGTTTAACTCTGTGTGTTGCTGCGTTCACCACCAGCATTACGTTTGAATTATTATTATTATTATTATTTGTTAAATCAACTTAAGGCTCAGATTTGATGCTGGAGTTTTCTCTCTATGACACTTTCAGCATTTGTTTCAAAATATAGTTGATATGAGGGCTGCTACCAACAACAAGGTATTTTCTCTCTTAATCGATTAATTGTTTGGTCTATTAAATGTCAGAAAATCCACATGACGTCTTTAAATGTCTTGTTTAACTGTCCCAAACCCAAAGAGCTTCAGTTACAGAGCGTCACATCCTCACTCTGCAGAAGAAGAAGCAGGAAATGTTTTCACTGTTCACTTTGTGGCTTTTCTTTGTTCGGTTTCAAAGAAATTGCTCATCACTCCAGGGGTTGAAACGACAGCCTCTCTGACTCTGACCTCCAGGCCGCCGCTCTTTTTAAAACCCTCCTCATAAACAAAGTGATGAATACATTCCTGCATGTCTGGATTCCAGCCGCTCAGCGGGAGAGGAGACCCCCGAAGTCTCCGGATGCTCGAGAAGACGGAGAACAACAAGAGGATTTAACTAAAATACCAAACCCTTTAACCTGAAGTACAAAGTCCAGATATTCTGGGTTGAGAGGAGAGTTTCAGAACGAAACCAGAGAAATCAATATTAATCAGCAGCAGCTTCAACTCTGATGATTACAAGTGTTCGTCCTGAGTTTGTGTGCTGATGGTTTCTGATCCTGTTATGAAACCTCTGGCTGCCTCACCGCCCGCCTGTCTCACCACCTGCCTGCCTGCCTCACCACCTGCCTGCTGCCTCACCACCCGCCTGCCTGCCTCACCACCCGCCTGCCTGCCTCACCACCCGCCTGTCTCACCACCCGCCTGTCTCACCACCTGCCTGCCTGTCTCACCACCCGCCTGCTGCCTCACCACCCGCCTGCCTGCCTCACCACCCGCCTGTCTCACCACCCGCCTGCCTTACCACCCGCCTGTCTCACCACCCGCCTGCCTGCCTCACCACCTGCCTGCCTCACCACCTGCCTGTCTCACCACCCGCCTGTCTCACCACCCGCCGTCACAGCTGCTTAAAACCCACTCTGTATGTATGTGTGTGTGTGTGTGTGTGTGTGTGTGTGTGTGTGTGTGTGTGTGTGTGTGTGTGTGTGTGTGTGTAGACTGTCAGTCAAGCTTTAGGGGACCAGTTGAACTGGACCAAACCAGAACCTCATCAGAACCAAAGTGTTTGTTGTTGAACTTCTGTCGCTCCTCGATCCAGAGTTACTGTGAATAAATCGTGAAATCAAAACAATGCTTGTTGCACTTACTGATCTGAGATCAGGACATATACATGTAGCTCATAAAGACTCACACACACACACACACACACACACACACACACACACACACACACACACACACACACACACACACACACACACACAAGTTCCTCTTTCTCCTTCTCTCAACATCACTCTCACTTTAACACAGTCCGTCTCTTTCACACACTCATCTTCGTCACGCAGGAGTCCAGATGGTTTCCTGAAGCAGATGGAGAGAGTGACGAACACAGTTTGACACGCTAACACACACACACACACACACGCACACACACACACACACACACACTCTTTCGTGTCTTTCTCACACAGCTTTACTTATGGTTTTGACACAGTCTCTCTCGCTCTCTCGCACACACTTCTGCTCGTCCTCAGGTCACCAAACTCGCTCTCTGATTGGCCGGCTGTGGTCTCAGGTCAGCGGCGGCCGTGCGTCAGTGCTGACAGGCGATTGGCCGGTAGCTGTGCTGTAAACGCGTCACATTGAGCCTTTAGAGGAGTCAGAGCAGCAGCACAGAGACACGCTGAAGGGTTTTAAGGTGTTTGGACTCTGAGAGAGACAGCCTCCTGCTCTTAGTGTCTTTACTTCCTCCTGCAGAGGTGAGCATTTTAAAGCAGGTGGACTCCGAGGTCGTTTTCATCGTTAGTTGAATCAGATCTTGGCAGGTAGAGGTTGCTGAAGGAAGATAGCTTTGCCTCTACTCCTTTTTCTTTTTGGTACACCAGGGGCTGAAGTATCAGGGATGGACGGTAATATTTAGTTTGAAGTTTTAATGGAAGGCTTATATCTTGATGTACACTATGCGACTGTCTTCATTTCTGTTGAATCCTGCAGTTGTGATCCTTCCTCCTCCGTGTCTCCTTAGCTTTGTCTCCTGCACCTTGAATGGTCCTGACCAGGTGCTGTGTGTTGTCCCCTCTGTCCGTCTCTCAGGTTCTGTGGCACCTCGACATCTTCAGACGGAGTTTCCGTCAGCTGACGACTCATAAGTGTATGGAGGACTCGTGCATTTTCTGCGCTCTGAAGGTGAGAATGAGCCTGATGACTGATACCTGATCCTGGACCAGCTTCCTGTTTCTAACCTGCTGTCTGTCTGTATCTTCTTGCTCTTCAGAGT
The DNA here is from genome assembly GCF_043641665.1 of Enoplosus armatus. NCBI lineage: Eukaryota > Metazoa > Chordata > Actinopteri > Centrarchiformes > Enoplosidae > Enoplosus > Enoplosus armatus. The sequence continues at coordinate 848,661 of NC_092191.1, read as the reverse complement.
ATCTTCGCTCAGTTTCAGTACAGCAGTGAGAAAGTTTTACCGTCCGACGCTCTTCGCAGCGCGCTCGCCAAAACCTTCCAGGACGAGCAGAGGTTTCAGCTCGGCATCATGGACGACGCTGCAGAATGCTTCGTAAGACAACACACACGTTCCTGCTGTACTTTACTCATCCCTGTAACAATACTCACTTACATGAAGTATTTAAAGGGCAAGTTGATTCTCCGAGAAACAGACGTCGCCACAGTTTACCGACCAGTTCTGTTCTCTGTGTTTCTGCAGGAAAACATCCTGATGAGGATTCACTTCCACATCGCAGACGAGACCAAAGAAGACATCTGCACAGCCAGACACTGCATCCCCCACCAGAAGTTTGCCATGACGCTCTTCGAACAGGTGAGACGGGGACGTGGTCTGAGTGCGAGTTCTGGAGCAGTACGACCAGCTGAGCTCCTCTCTGCTAAACTCTTCATGTAGATTAAAGACGGCTTCACAGTGTTTCGGTCTTAAAACAACAGTCGGATGTCCATTGAAACATGAGCCTTCTTCCGGTTCATACGGGGCAGTTAAAGATCCGTCCTAATGTAGATCCACTGTCCCTGTTCTGTGCAAGAATCTATTCTGAAGTTAATCTGAGGCGTCGGCAGTCTGAGTCCGAGCAGATATGTTCCCAGGTTCCTGTCCTCTTTGTGTTACTGTCCCTCCACTGCAGCTCAGCTGGGAAACACTGTCTGCACAGACACTTCACATTCAAATCTGTTGTTAGAGAGCCAGAGCCAGTCATGGGCCACTATGAAGCGTATAGTAATATAGTCTAGTATATAGTTATAGTATTTACACTGAGAGAGACTTTGTATTAAAGGAAGAAATATCTGGTGTCCAACTGTTAAAGTTCAGGAAAAGAATAAATAAAATAAATGAAGAATGTTTGCATTTTCATAGATTCTGGATTTTTCAATGAGGCATTTGAAGCAAATCAGACACAGATGATTATTGAAAGAAGTGTGTTTAAGCTAAACTTAATTTGTGGAGCTTAGTGATGATCCAGTATTACCTTGAATACCTGTTGAGGTGTTTGGTCAAGTCAAACTCTTCAAAGTCAAAATGTGTCAGACGTGATGTTAACTGTGTGTGTGTGTGTGTGTGTGTGTGTGTGTGTGTGTGTGTGTGTGTGTGTGTCAGTGTGTGTGCAGCAGCTGTGGAGCGTCTTCAGACCCTCTGCCCTTCATTCAGATGGTCCACTACATCTCCACCACCTCCCTGTGGTAAGTGTGTGTGTGTGTGTGTGTGTCTATGTTTAGCTCTCATCTCAGAAGAGGTAAGTTGAGCCCCCCTCCCCCCCACTCCTGTCGCTAGGTTACACTTCAGGGTGACCTAGGCAACCGACAAATCGCTGTCTTTATCATCGTGTTGCTCAGAGAGTCTTTTACACACAACCATTACATCAAAACAATGAGCAAAATGACTGAGCATCACATAAAAAAGAAAACTTTTTGTCATAATTTGGACCTTGTGGTGCGATACACATTAAACACCACTAAGGGCCGTATCAGTGTATTATGTTTGTTCCACTCGTGTGTGTGTGTTACACATCTCCACCTGGATGTGACTGCTTAGGCTGTTTGTCTTTTCTTTTCTCCAATGTGCTGCTCTGATTAATTACTGCTAAACAAATGTAAGGTGTGACCAATCAGTAAGCGTCACCTGCTGGATCAGACCAATCAGAGCACGTTTCCTTTGGCCTTCGTGGTGTGATGAAGCGCCTCTACTCTGGCTATCAAACCACTGACACACAACCAAAGTATCTAAAGAATGAACACTGCTGAGCCTTCAGTAAAGTTACTGCTGTTGTAACCTTACTATCATGTAAATGTGTCAACTCATCATAATACTGCTCATATCATGATATTTGTATCCATTTTACCATAAATCATATTGGTGCCCCCCCCCCCCCCCCCAATTGGCCAAATTCATTGTGAGTCATGTGATGGAAGAGACATCTCATCAGAATCTGTGTCACTCACACTTCATTCTTTATTTAATGTCAACAAAAGTTGTGGCTTTGTTCTGTGATTGAAATGTAAAACTACACAAACTAGAGCTAGGAAGATCACCTCTCCTCCTCCTCCTCCTCCTCCTCAGTAACCAGGCAGTGAAGATGTTGGAGTCGAGGGAGAAAGCGACTCCTGGCATGTTTGGGGAGCTGCTGAGAAATGCCAGCATGGGAGACCTGCGCAGCTGTCCTGTAAGACCCTGTCATAGATCATATGAATATACCAAACATCAGCTGGTTACACTTTCTCAGGTGTAAAGATTTCCACGGTTTCATATGAATGTAAACGTTGTACTTGTTGTTCCTGCTCCTCCTCCTCAGAGTCAGTGTGGTCAGCAGCTCAGGATGGCTCGTGTCCTCCTCAACAGTCCGGAGATCATCACCATCGGTCTGGTTTGGGACTCTGATCACTCAGACCTTGCTGAGGACGTCATACACACCCTGGGAACCTGCCTGCGTCTGGGGGATGTAAGACGTTTTTAACACTCGCCAGAACAAACACATTGATAAACGTCAGCGTCATCAGCATATAGTGGAAGAAAACGGTTCAGGTCAGCTGCTTCAGTGAACTCCTCTTCTTCTCTTCTTCTCTCTGCAGTTGTTTTACAGAGTAACGGAGGAGAAGGCTCGGCAGTCGGAGCTCTACCTGGTCGGCATGGTGTGTTACTACGGGAAACATTACTCCACCTTCTTCTTCCAGACGAAGATCCGACGATGGATGTACTTTGATGATGCACACGTCAAGGAGGTATATTAAGTGATGCATGGTGTTGGTAGAAGGGCACAGTGATTTAAAAAAAAAAGACCCTTCTGGGGTTTCCTGGTTTCCTGGTGACCTAGGGGTTTAAAATGCCAACCATGAACTGCAACGTCCCTGTTTCAAGTCCGGCTGGGGTCCTTTGTCATTCCCCATCCTGTCATATATCTACGGTTGACTCTATAATAAAGGTAGTCAGTACATTTACTACTACAATTTACTACCAAGCAAGTACAGCACAGAAACTAAGCCACCCTGTGGGAGTCCTTCAGGAGTGGACCCACCACCCAAAATAAGCACAACAGTGTTGGCTGAGTTAGCTGAAGACTTCAGTTCCTTTTGGTATCAAAAGTCAGACAGAAACTTGAGAGAGACGAACGCGTATGTAGATGAAACTTCAAGTGTCTTCACAGACAGCTTTACGTTGAGACAAGTTATAAAAGAAAGAGAGAAAGAGGATCAGTATAATCCCCAAAGACTGTTCCTCAAGGTTAGCAGCTAGGGAATGGACTTCATCAGTGAGGGTCCTCACAGGTATAGAAGCTCAAACGTGTATGTGTGTCTTGGAAAAAACAAGAGGCGGTTTAAGGAAAGGAAATGACCTCATGTTGTCGGTGATCTGGTTGTCTTCCTCTCCCTCCTCTTCCTCCTCTCTCCTCTGTTACTTTACATGCTTTGCCTTTTTTTCTATTATTGCTGCACTCTAATAACAGCGGTCACATTCCCTCTCTCTGTGTCTGTGTCTCTCTCTCTCTGCTGGTTGTGAAAACAAGGATATCCCTCTATTGTTTATCAGTCCAGCTGGACAGAACGAGGGTGTGGTCACACACACACACACACACACATCCCACCACAGCCGACACTTTTGCCCACACTGCAGACTTTCATTCTATATCTTTCTTTCTCTTGCACACACACACACACACACACACACACACACACACACACACACACCGTCGGCGTTTTGGATTTCGGGACGTCCTGTTGGATCTGAGCGGAGCTGGAGGTGAACGTGGACTCTTGTAAAATGGAGGAAGGGTTGAAATAACAAGCGGGAGGATTTCTGTCGCACAAACAGACCGAAGCAGGAAGACGACTTTTTTCCAGCCTGATGAAACGAGGTCTCACAGCCTCGGACGTTTCAGCTGAGTGGTGTTTTCCAGGTGAACGGGACGTCTTCACTGCAGCTGGAGCTTAATGTGACTGTGGCTGGTTAACTCACCAGCTCCTTTTCACGATGTCAGCAGATGGTTTGATGAGGACAACGTATATTTTGACTCATTTCCAGGGTTTGGGTTCTTCGAGTTCGATAACATTTTAGTGAATCCAAACCAAACGAAAGTATTGAATCCTTTTGAATCCCTTATTGAACCTAATTCTGTTCAGCCTTCAGCGAGACGTAACAAAAGATTAAAGTGCTTAAAAGTCAGAGATTCACTTGAGATCTGAAGTCACCCGTCTGTCGTTTTAATAGTTGGTGTTGACGTTGATTACATGCAGCTTCTAGCCAGCGACGCTCAGCAAGAAGCGTCTATTAGCATCAGAGTTTAGCATATCCTGGTATTTTACCAAGTGTGAGCCGGAGCCACAATGGAACCCGCTATCAGAACCCGACCCCACCGATACAAACCAATTCTTCAATACCTTACTTTGAGAAACATAAACCAATCAAAAGACTTTGATCTTTGATGCTATAGACGGCTTTGACGTCTGATTCAAATGTAAAGCGTGTGACCTGTCCACAGCTCAGGGTTGAGACATTAACAAAAGGCAAAATAAAAAGGAAATTGCAGGTTCACACCTCTTTGAAAAATGAATGGTATGAATATAACCTGAAGACACGCATCTCATACTGACTTGTTTTTCTGTCTGGCACCAGAAGCTTGTCGATGTCACTCTGGGTTTTGTAGTTTTCATCGTCTCCTTTGTGTTTTCGTCCCTCCCCTGCAGATCGGTCCCAAGTGGAAGGACGTGGTTTCTCGCTGCATCAAGGGTCACTACCAGCCTCTGCTGCTGCTGTACGCCGACCCGCGGGGGACGCCGGTGTCGGTCCAGGACCTTCCCTCGCGCTTCGACCTCCACCACCTCAACAAGGCCTGTTACGACAGCGAAGACTCGGGTAACTACAACACAGCTAGGAGTCGTAGTAGTAGCACAACAGCAAACATTCAGGTAACTAAACCAGAAACAGTAGTACTTGTAATAGTTGTAGTAGTACTATGACAGACAAGACTGCGGTAACCGTTAACAGTTAGAGAAGTAGTCGTCGTTGTGGCTGTTGTCGTTGTAGCAGTAGTCGTAGTACTTGTAGCAGCAGTGATGTTTAGGTGAGTCTGATATGATGTGTTTGTGTATATGAGCACGTGTTCATCACCACTGACGCGCCCCCACCTGTTTACTAACCCCACCCCTCCCCTTCCTTGGCCAGGCCGCGAGCAGTCAATCTCCAGCGACACTCGCACCGATTCGTCGACGGAGAGCTACTCATACCGACAGCCCTCCCACTCGCACCATGAGTCCCTGGCCAGTCACTACTCCTCTGACTCCCAGGGAACCGTCATCTGCATCGAGCGCCCAGACGGAGCCCTGCACGCCTCGCTCTGCAGCCTGGATACCATAGGTGGGTAGCCGGAGTGACCGAGACTCATCTGAAGCTTTTAAAGTAGCTTCAGATGAATTAGTAAGTCCACCTCCAGAAAATGCACCTCTACTAATTAGTAATCTTAGACTAGGGCTGAAACGATTAGTTGATCTGCAGAATATTAACATGTAAATGTTTTGATAATCATTTTTCAGGCAAATGTGCCACACAAAATATCTTTTGTTTTGGACTGTTGGCCAGACAAACCAGCAACGTGGAGACGTCATCTTGAGCTCTCAGAGAGGCAATAGGATTTTTTTTCACCATTCTTTGACATTTTGTACATTAAATGATTAATTGAGAATATGATCGGCAGATTAATCGATAATGAGAATAATCGTTAGTTGTGGCTTTAAGATGACAACATCTTAGAATAATCTTGGGGTCCTCCAGACTGATTCTAGATGCTGGGCTGGAGCAACTCAAAGGGCCAAGAAAGTCCTAAATATCCAGGATAATGATCCTGCTTATAGAAACACTGGCTAATGTGCGGTCCACGTGTGCTATACATTCTACATTTCTTCTTCTCTTATAATAAACAGAAATGGAAAGACGACCCAGTGTGACGTCAGCAGCTTCATAGTGTTCATGTGAATGAAAGCTGCCTCCGACCATCAGCTGTTGTCTTGCATGTTGTTAACCAATCACAGCAGGGTTTGTTCAGTCATCTCTCTGATAAGACACCGTCCATTTGAAGTTTTTAATAAAATATA